>NC_141990.1:9966521-10029021 GCF_049901715.1 Pseudonaja textilis | reverse complement strand
ACCCAGCCCAGTTTCAAAGATATACACGCCTTTGTGCGTGTGTGCGCGTGCGTGCGCCCCCCCCAGCTGCATTTGGGTTGCTTGGCAACTGGGCTACATATATGGCTGTTTGCAGCCTCCTACGGTCATGTCACCACAATTTATGACATTTATGCTGAAAAGTGGCATTTACTTCTGGTTTTTAGCAAAAAGACGAGTGAACAATGAATTTGCTTAACCACTGCTGTAACAAAAAAAAAAAAAGTCATAACATCAGATTGGTCACATGATGACTCATTTTGTGACCATCATGATTTACAACCATAGTGGGCAGGTTTCATTATGGCTGTAAGTTGAGGACCATCTGTATAAGAATTCATGGAACAGAGAGTTGGTTGGTAGCAAAGAGGGTATGTTCTCTCCGAAAAGGTCTTAATAATTGCCCGGAATCCTAGCAGAGGCAGGCTGCTTTAATATCCAGATAGTCCTTGACTTACAATCATTCGTTTAGCGATGATTTGAGATTATAACAGCACTAAAAAAAAAAGCCTCTTTCCATCAGTCCTTGCACTGACAACCATTGCCTCTTCCCCAGTCTTGTGATCAAAAATGGGACGTATGGCAACCAGCATGAATTTGCAATGGTTGCAGTGTCCCAGGGTCACGTAATCACCATTTGCAACCCTCCTTACTGGTTCCGGCAAGCAAAGTCAACAAGGAAGCCAGATTCACTTAGAAACTGCAGTGATTCACTTGACAATTGGGATTAAAAAAAAAAATCGTAAAATCAGTTGCGACTCACTTAACGATGCTTAAGCAATTCCTAACTACACTTAGACATTCTGGTCCCAATTGTGTTCGTAAGTCGAGGACTGCCCGCATACAGTTTTGGAGAAATGAGACATTGTGTAAATTGAGACTTGTGCGTCCAGTTGATGCTGACGTTAAGGGGCTGTCCCAAAGAAGAGGGGGTCAAATTATTCTCCAAAGCACCAGAAAGTAGGACCAGAAGCAATGGATGGAAAAACCAGTCAAGGAGAGAAGCAACCTTGGAACTAAGGAGAAATTTCTTGATAGCACAATTAATCAGTGGAAAAGTTGCCTGCAGAAGTTGTAAACGCTCCAACACTGGAAGTTTTTAAGAAGAGATTGGCTAATCATTTGTCTGAAGTGGTATAGGGTCTCCTGTTTGAGCGGGGGTGGGGGGTGGAGTAGAAGACCTCCAAGGTCCCTTTCAACTCTCTTCTTCTGGTGTAGTGAGGTGTTCAACATATACAGTAGTGTATCCTGAGGAGCAGAGCCATCTCTAAAAGACCAAGAGGAATCTTCTGCCTTGGTAAAAAGAGAGTAGGAAGCTTGCAAGATTGATATCAGCCCTTCAAAGTAAACCAAATTGAGAAGTCACTTTTTATCAGAACCAATATGATTAAAAAATGGGTACCTTCTGATGGATTTGACTGGTACAGTAGGTTATCATGGAACTGTTGTTATACATAATGTCTAACGTTTTATACAAAATGCTATACAAACCATTTATACAATATCTTATACAAAACTTTACACATTTTTATCTTTACAGTGCACAGTAGCAGTTTGCTGAGTACTGGATGAAAAAAAAGCAGTTCTTAATTCTGTCTACTTTGTTGAACTTTACCCGGTTCTTCAGATCATGGCTTGTTTAGCTGAGCTTGTTTTGAAGTCATCGGGTGGAGTCAGGTTAGGACAAATACGTGCTGGGGGTGGACGTGCAGGGAAAACCTTCTGAAGAATTAGAACTATTTTCAGATGGTATGTGTGTACTTGTGTGTGCAGGTTGGTGCATTAGTGCAGGCATTAGTAGTGACTTACGAGTGTATGCATATGTGTGTGTGTGTGTATAATTTTAGGAGCCTTGTTAGCAGTGATTTTTAGGAGTCTTATTAAGACAGAGTTCTGCAGGAGCATATTTGGTATAACATATTCTGTTCTTGAAGAAAGTGTTCTCCAGAGAGACTTATAGTGTGTCCAAAAAAATGAAACAATTGCCCGAACATGAAAGATTCATACAAACGGAAAGAGCATGTAAGAACAATATGTAACATCAACTTTTAACCTATTTAAAAGGTGAATGGGACACTACCTTGGGAACTGTATGATTTATAAGTAGAAGAAGGGGACATACAGGTAGTCCTCAACCTACAACCACGGTTGAGCCCAACATTTCAGTGGCTAAGCGAGACTGTGGTTGAGTGGGTTTTGCCCCACTTTACAACCCTTCTTGCCAAAGTTGTTAAGGGAATCACTGCATTGTTTAAGTTAGTAACATGGTTGTTGAGTGAATTGAACTTCCCCACTGACTTTGTTTGTCAGAAGATTGCAAAAGATGAGATCCCATGACCCCAGGACACTACAACCGTCATAAATATGAGTCAGTTGACAACCCTCTGAATTTTGATCATGTTGACCACAGGGATGCTGCAATGGTTGTAAGTGTGAAAAATAACCACACGTCACTTTTTTCAGTGCTGTTGTAATTTTGAACAGTCATTCAATGGATTATTATAACTCTAGGACTACCCATCCTGGTTCTTCGTACAGTTCCTCTTGATGGTGACATGGGCAGTGTGTAAATTTAATAAATAAATTAATAAAATAGTACTTTCCAAACTCCAGTAAGGGGCTACTGCAATGGCTATATAAAATTTCTCTTCTGATCCTTTTCCAACCCATAAAGCAGTTCAGTACTTCCATCACCCAGGATGAAATAGTGCAGAGTGACTGTCTTGAGTTTTCATCCTATAAATGGCATACAGGTTCAAAATCTCTTAAAAACAGATTGCAAAATGGAAAGTCTTGAGAAGACAAGAGGTCAGGATGTAAAATACGAAAAGTGGAAAGCATTTTATGGCCCAGGTGTTGCTAATTGACTCTCCCAAGGAATACATAAAAGTGGTTGTTTTTCTTTTCACTTTTGTGAAAACACATGAAAAAAAATATTTTACTTACCAGGTGTCTTGGCAACTTGAAGATGTGTGGACTCCAACTCCCAGAATTCCTCAACTAGCTAGTCTGGCTAGAGAATTCTGGCAGTTCTTCAAGCTACCAAGGTTGAGAAGCACTGGTCTAGAAGATACCTGGTAGGTATCTATAAGAAAAACAAGTATGAATACTCACCTTACCTACCTAGTATCTTCAGTGTTTCTTAGCCTTGGCAATTTAAAGATGTGTGGGCTCCAACTTCCAGAATTCCCCAGCGAGCCTGGGAGTTGAAGTCCACACATTTTCAAGCTGCCAAGGTTAAGGAACACTGTTCTAGATCAGGGGTCTCCAACCTTGGCAACTTTAAGCCTGGGGGATTTCAACTCCCAGAATTCTGGGAGTTAAGTTTGCCAAGGCTTAAAGTTGCCAAGGTTAGAGACTCCTGTTCTACCCTATTTCCCCGAAAATATGACCTACCTTGAAAGTAAGTCCTAGCTTGATTTTTACACATGTGCCCAATATAAGCCCTACCCCCCAAAATAAGCCCTAATTAAGATCTCACCCACTCCAGAGTGGACAGGTAAAAATTAAGCTAGGGTGGGGATGGGAGGGGGGCTGGAGCTGCCCTACTACTTACCTTTGGATAGTTGTAGCCAGCCCTCACACACCTCAACACCTGCCTTGCCCCGTGTTGTGGTTTGCCGGTAGCAGGTGCGGACAGCTGAGGTCTTGGAGAGCGAGGACTCAGATGAGGGGCCTGTGTGTGATGCAGGGATGGGGCCAGGACCATCAGGGAATGGAATGTTGGCTTCGGAGATTGTGGAGGCTGGCAGCAGTGATGAAGAGACCCCCGAGGAGCCTGTGCCCAGTGTGCATGTGCGCAGGACTGCTCAAAGGAAGGAGCAGCTGCAGCAGCATGGGCGAGCTGAGAAACCTGAGTTCTTTGCAGGAAGCAAAGAAGTTTTTGCACTCAAGCCTTGTGGACGTTCAGAGTATCTTGGTTGGTGTTTGGAGATGCTTGTTTGAAATATTTCTTAGTAACTTTATCTAATGTTCTTGGCAGCCTTGCACAACCTTGGCAAGGCTCGTTCTTATCAGAGATAATTAATTTGAAACAGCCTTTTAACTGTGAAAGAACGGAATTTGTAAAGAATCGTTAAAAGGTTTTGCTGTTACCTCTGTTTCGCGTTGGAACAAGGTTTGGGTTAGAACACCCAGCCCATTTCTTCTGCAGCCCAGAAGGCTGGCAAGACTTTCCTGAAGGCCTCTGTAGCCAATAACAAAGCTCCAGATCAATCCAGAGCTCTGTTATCGGCTGCAGAGGCCTTCAGGAAAGCCTTGCTGGCCGCAGAAAAAGTAGTTCCTGAAGGCCTCTGACAGCGAAAAGGAGGGCGGAGGCAACTCATGCAAGTGAGGATAGTCAGTGGATGACACCCCCCCAAAATAAGACCTGGTGCCTTTTTTGGTGGCAAAAAAATATAAGGCAGGGTCTTATTTTGGGGAAAACACGGTAGATGGTATTCCTATTGCTATAATCCCTAGCCAACGTGGCCAATGAATCTCAGAGAGCTCCAGATTAGAGACAGGTATGCTAAATGTTAGTTCTTTTTGTGCAAGTAACTCTTCCCAAGCTTCCGTCTTTGGTGAAAAACTGAAGTTTCTGATAAGTACCCCAGTGGCAAAGTGGGCTTTACGCTCTTCCTTGTCCCTGGTCGGAGCTCATCCAGCGACAAGGACTCGTCTTTCTCAAATGCAGCACAAATCAAACATCCCTCCCACCCCCTACCCCGGTTGCTGAATTTTAATCACTTAGATGCAGAGATGTGATAGACGGAATCAATTTAATTTCTCTTGCTTAGGTCTGAGAGGAGAGGAAGAGGGGCGAAAGGGAAGGTCAAGGCAACTTAGACAATAAATTGTTGGGTTTATAAATACATTGCAGAAATCTTGCTCCGTTCTTCCCCTTCCCCTTCCCAGTCTTCGCTCTTTCCATCACTTTCTGTGGTTCAGGTTCATTTAAAAAAAAAACTCGTGCAGACAAAAACCAACCTGACACTATACTGAGAAATTGCTGATCGCAGCCAGCATGTTTTTTCCCCCCTTTTTTTGCTGGAGGGGAATGTTTGTTAATCAAAGCACCCTTTCCCAAATGCCTTTTGAAGCAAGGATTTCCCTCCTGCAGGGTTATGTTGAGTTCTCTGATTCATTCCTAAGAAGATGAGGCGCCCATCTCCTCCCACACAGGTAGTCCTCAATTTAACACCTACAGTTGGGACCAGAATTTCTGTTGCTAAGCAAGGAACTTTATTAAGTGAGTTGCATGCCATTTTATGACTTTCCTTGCTGCGTTGTTAAGCGAATCACTTCTGCTGTTAAGTGGATCATGTGTGATTAAGAGGATCCGGCTTCCCCCACTGACATGGCTTGTGAGGAGTCAGTTGGGAAGGTACAAAAATGGCGATCAGACGGCCTTAGGACGATGCAACCATTGTAAGCACATGCTGGTTGCCCCTCAAATGTATTATTGTATGCAGGTAGTCCTTGACTTAAGACTACAGTTGAAATTCAAGTGAGACATTTGTTAAGCAAGTTTTGCCCTATTTTACGACCTTTCTTGCCACAATTGTTAAGTGAATCCCTGCGGTTGATAAATTAGTCACATGGTTATTAAGTCAGTCCCCACTGATTTTGGTTTGTCAAAAGGTTGCAAAATGACCTTGGGACACCGCAATAGTCATAAGTATGAGCCAGTTGCCAAACATCCAAATTTTGATCTAGGGATGATACAAAGATCATATGTGTCGAAAACAGTCACAGGTTTTTCAGTGTTGCTGTAACTTTGAACGGTCATTGAATGAACCGTTGTAAGACGATGACTACCCATATTTATATCCCATGTTACTGTTTTTTTTTTAAATGATAAATAAAAGTCTCCCAGTCTTCTTTCATTCTTCACAATCTCCTGGTTTATAGGCTGGTGCCTTAACCACTAGACCTTACTGCTGCTTCTATTCAAAGTTCCCGCTACAGATGCTTGGGACAGCTATCGCTGGATAGATGAATTCTTTACAGCAGCCACATCTCGTATGAAGGTTTTTGTGCTGGAGGGGGAAAACAGAAGCCTTGATAAGTTTTGCATCTCACCTGTGAAAAGCTTCTACTAACTTTTTATGTATAGCAACCGCTGTAGCTGATTCCCTTAAATTTTGGGGGATCATATGGATGACTGATTCCATCCTATTTTCTTGGATCTTTCCTATCCTATCCTGTCAGACCTCCTGGGTAAACCAGATAGGAAACACGAGTAGATGAGCTAATTCTACTTTATTGTTGGGCTACATTATCAGAATCTTATAGGTTTGAAGGTACAAGTGTCTGTCTGTCTGTCTGTCTATCTGGTATTCAGCTTTGTTCAGGCATTTTCCCATGTCATTGTAGTTGTGCTTTTAAAGTTGTAGCAACGTTTCAGCAGAATCTCATCTGCCATCATCAGGCCTCTGTTCTGTGTTCGTCTGTTACAGTACAGAAGCCTGATGATGGCAGATGAGATTCTGCTGAAACGTTGCTACAACTTTAAAAGCACAACTACTATGACATGGGAAAATACCCGAACAAAGCTGAATGCCATACATGTAAGTACCCGCAAAAACTTAAAAAAAGAAATACATACATACATACATACATACATACATACATATTTAGTATTCAGCTTTGTTCGGGTATTTTCCCACGTCATTATAGTTGTGCTTTTAAAGTTGTAGCAATGTTTCAGCAGAATCTCATCTGCCATCATTCTGCCAACTTTCTGCATATATATATGTAGGTCTAGGTGTGTATATGTAGGTCAAGGTGTGTTCAGGTCTTTTCCCGTGTAAGATTAAGAGTACCTGTGAAAATCTACGAATGTATGCATGTATGTATGTATGTATGTTTGTATGTATGTATGTATGGTATTCAGCTTTGTTTGGGTATTTTCCCACGTCATTATAGTTGTGCAAAAACTTAAGAAAACACACACACACACACACACACACACACACACACACACACTCACACACACACGCATATAAAGAACAGTTGCTGGAAGTGGGTATGTCTAGTTTGATGAAAATAAGGACTAGGGCTGACATGATAACAGTCTTCCAATATATCTCAGGGGCTGCCACAGAGAAGAGGAGGGCACCAAGCCATTCTCCACACCACCTGAGGGCAGGACAAGAAGCAATGGGTGGAAACTAATCAAGGAGAGAATCTCTAGAACCAAGGAGAAATTTCTTGACAGTGAGAACAGTTAATCAGTGGAACAACTTGCCTCCAGAGCTGAATAGACATTACCAAGCTTGCAAGCGGAGAAATAAAAGAGAGTGAAGGTTGTGTCCTTCTTGCCAAAGGAAAGTGCAATCTCCATGAATAAACTGGAATTTGAGGCTGCTATATAAACAAACTAGGCAAGAAAAACAAAATGCCCAGGTACAGTATATGTGGTACCTTGCTCAATAGTAGTGACTCTGAGAGGGATCTCGGAGTCCTAGTGGACAATCACTTAAATATGAGCCAGCTGTGTGCTGCAGCTGCCAAAAATCCAACACAGTTAGTTCTAGGCTGCATAAACAGAGGGAAGTGAAGTGTTAATATCACTTTATAAGGCCTTGGTAAGGCCACACTTGGAATTCTGCTTCCAATTTTTGTTGCCATGATATAAAAAGCATGTTGAGAGTGCAAAGAAGAGCAAGAAAGATGATTATGGGACTGGAGGCTAAAACATAAAAAAGAACAATTGCAGAACTGGGTATGTCAGGTGTAATGAAAAGAAGGACTAGGGTGACATGATACCAGTCTTCCAATATCTCAGGGGCTGCCCCAAAGGAGAGGGAGTCAAGCTATTCTCCAAAGCACCTGAGGGCAGGACAAGAAGCAATGGGTGGAAACTAATCAAAGAGAGAAGCAACCTAGAACTAAGGAGACATTTCCTGGCAATTAATCAAATTGCCTCTAGAACAGAGGTCTCCAAATTTGGCAACTTTAAGACTTATTGAAGTCTTAAAGTTGGTAACTTAAAGGGTTGAGCTCCACAAGTCTTAAAAGTTGCAAAGCTTGGGGACCCCTGCTCTAGAAGCTGTGAATGCTCCAACACTGGAAGTTTTTAAAAAGATGTTGGATAACCATTTGTCTGAAGTGGTGTAGGGTTTCCTGCCTAAGCAGGGGGTTGGACTGGAAGACCTCCAAGGCCCCTTCCAACTCTATTCTATTCTGTAAGTTTTTCACAGCCACTGTTGACCTGATCAATCAAGGCAGCTCCTTCCTAATTTTCCTCCTCTGTCCCTCTCTTGCCTAATCGTTTCCAAGGCAGCATCTCTTCTTCTTGTTCCTCAAGGTCATCCACACATTCCACTACAAGTGCCCTTTCCTGGGGGTCCACAACCTCCTTTCCCTCTTGTCCCCCCCCTCCCCGGCATCTGGCAAGGCCAGGCAAGCTTGTGCAAAGGTTCCCGCTTCCAGATGCCATAATCGCCCTGATCTAATGAGCTTTTTGAAGCTTGCCTAATTCTGAAAGGCATGTAAAATAGAAGAGCAGTGTGAATTAATAACACAAACTTGGCTTAGCTTGGCGGTGAATTTGGTAGCCTGCCATAACCATCAACCCCATATGTACAGTTGTACATAACGACCGTGGCTGAATTTCTTTCAAGTTGCCCATAATGATGATAATTACGATTAATGAAAGGAATATTAGCCTTCCATGTTAGCGTCGCTGGAAAAAATATGGGGAATATGGATTTTTTTTCCTCCCGCTGTGCACGTCTCAGGGATGGTGTAGCCTTGTTTTAAGAGGGAGCACAGAATTGTGTTTTAGATTTCACCTTTATTAAAATGCAGTTTCTATCCTAGCTATTGCTTCTGCTGATGCCGGAGAGCACAGAGGCTAAAATATTTTATGTTTAATTTTTATTTGAATCTCAAGCCTCATTGTTATTGAGTCTCACCTACATCAGCCTTTATTTCATATTTTAAATTTTTTTAAATTTAGTCTCGCCTACATTAGCGTTTATTTCATATTTTAATTTTTTTAAATTGATTTGTATTCCTGTCTTTTCTACTGTGCTACAAGCCATCCGTAGCTGCTAGGACAATGAGACGGGTGGCAGATAAACTTAAAATAAATAAATAAATAAATAAAAATAAACGAATATATGTATACATTGCCAAGTTAAAAGATGGCTGGGTCTTTGTGGTTGTTTGTGAATCACTTCTGCAATTCCGTGTCCTTCATAGGATGCCGTTGCTTCCCTTTTCTCATTGGAAGGAAAGGCCTTAGTGACAAAGTTTGCCTGTGCCTGTTCCAGAATTTTCCATTGACCCTGTAAGAAAGAGTGAGTGAAAAGACAGAGGAAACAGAGTTTGCTTGTGAAGTTCAAAAGGAGGAGGATAGGAAAGTGACCAGAGAGGCTGTATGGCCAAAAAGGATTATTTGCACAGCTGTGGGAGTGAAAGGCCATATGCTGAATAGCTGCTGATTGTAAGGGCTTTGTCTGGAAACCTGCTGTCTCCTCATTATGGGTAGTCTGCATATTGTAACTCAGTCGTACAAGTGGGGGAAAAACCCTGTGCGATCTTCTGGAAGAGGGATCAGGGAATGAAAAAAGCAACTTTTGAAGACTTCTCAAACCCACTGATAGTTATTCGTTTTAGATTTTTTTTAAATCTCGCTTTTATTATTTTTATCAATGGCTCAAGATGGTGAACACATACCTAATGCTCCTCCTTCCTCCTCCTATTTTCTCCACAACAACATGGTTGTTGTGTGAGGTAGGTTGGGCAGAGAAAAGGGGACTGGCTCAAAGTCAGCCAGCTGCTTTCATGGCTGAGTGGAACTAGTACTCTAGTAATCTAGTAATCTGGTAATCGGCCCAATGTCAACCAACCGGCTTTCCTGCTTAAAATGGGACTAGAATTCACTGTCTCCTGGATTCCAGTCTTAACCACTTCACTAAATCCAATGCTAATGCTAAGGATAACTAAAATTATATCCGGCTCCGGTGATGTTCCCATCGATTACTTTAGGATTGAAAGAGTATCTTTTCTACCAGGAAATTATGAAGAATATACTGAAGGGGCAAGATTGACACTAATAGAAATATGATCCATGTAAGGTTATAAATTTTAAAATGCTTAACTATGCAAGTCCAGAGGAACTGCACATAAGGATAGTGAAATAAGTTCCTCGTGATCTGGTATTATTTGTGGAAGATCCTGGAAACCTACCAGATGATTAGAGGAAGGCAAATGTTTCCTAATTTAGGAAAGAGGAAATAGTAAGTTCCAAGAACTATACATTACTCTGTCTGACATTGAGACCCAGAAGAGCTCTAAAGCAAGTCATAAATTAAAAACAGTAATTATTGGAGATCGGGAACGATTTATTAAGAATAACTCTCATCAGGTTAACCTAAGTTTTATCAGAGAATGTATGAATGGACTATGGGAATTCTGTAGGCATAATATGTCTTGATTACAGCACAATGTTCCATAGAACACACTACATAGGATTCTGTATTAATGACCTGGATAAAGAGATGCTTCTGCAAAGGACACAAAATTGATCCAAGAAGACAGAAATAAAATTATAAACAATCTTGATGGATTAAAAAAAATACATGCTGAAACCAAGGATGAAATTTTAAGGGAGGTGTACACGGAAAACAAAATGGAAATTGGCCCAAAGGCTTGCTAATAGTAATTGGAACACATGCCTATACACTGATTCTGTGTGAATCAGCAGTGTGATGTGACTACAAAAAAAAAAAAAAATCTGGTTTGGGCTGCTTCAAGAAGCACGTAATTTTGAAAGGATTAGAAGCAATAGTGTCCTCCTGCTCACTGAATCAAGGCAACAAAAAAACAAAACAAAACTGAGATACCCCTATTAGTCCGTTCAAAGATAAAAAATAGGAAAAATTTCAAGGTTTTTTAACCTTACTTTGCTTTAATTGTGTTGCAAACAATAGCGTATACAGGTAGCCCTCAACTTATGACCACAACTGAGCCCAAACTTGGATAAATGAGATAGCTGTGAAGTGAGTTTTGCCCCATTTTACAGCCTTTCTTGCCACAGTTAAGTGAATCACTGCAGTGTTAAATTAGTAACACAGTTGTTGTTAAGTGGCGCAGTGGTTAGAATGCAGTATTGCAGGCTAATTCTGCTGACTGCCAGGCTGCCTGCAATTTGGCAGTTCGATTCTCACCAGCTCAAGGTTGACATCCTTCCAAGGTCAGTAAAATGAGGACCCAGATTGTTGGGGGCAAGATGCTGACTCTGAAAACCGCTTAGAGAGGGCTGTAAAGCACTGCGAAGCGGTATTGCTAAGTGAATCTGGTTTCCCCACTGACTTTGCTTCTCAGAAGGTCACAAAAGCCATGACCCTGGGACACTGCAACCATTATAATAAGTATGATCCATTTGCCAAGTATCTGAATTTTGATCATGAGACCACGGAGAGGCTGCAACAGTTGTAATCATAAGTATTTTTTTCCAGTAACTTTGAATAGTCACGAAATGATCTGTTGTAAGTCGAGGACTACCCGTGTGTCCGTTTTGACCAGGGGTCCCCAAACTTGGCAACTTTTAAGACTTGTGGACTTCAGTTCCAGTTATGCCGGCTGAAGAATTCTTGGAGTTGAAGTTCACAAGTTTTAAAGTTGACCAGTTTGGAGACCTCTGGTTTTAACTGATTATGTAGCATTAAATTGGTACTGATTCTTAGTTACCAAATGGACAAATTTTCTCCAGGAGGATCTGTGTTGAACCTGATCTTTCAGGTCTTCCTGATAGGACTTTGCTCTTCCCTTCCCTTCCACCTTTCCCAACACTAGAGCCTTCTCCACAGAGCTGGGTCTTCACATAATGCATCCAAAGTAGATTACTTGAGCCCCTGGTCATTTGTGCCTCTGGTATGATTTGTTCAATGATCCATTGGTTTATTTTCTTGGCTGCCCATGGTATTCCCAGGGGTCTTCTTAAAACCAAAGGTTTAAAAAGGATCAATATTCTTCCTATGCTGCTTCTCTAAAGTCCAACTTTTGTTTCCAAAGAGCGTCACTGGGAATGCCGCTTGTCTGCAAGATTCTAATTTTTGTAGGAATGCAATTGGCATCCCAATATCTTTTCCAAGGCCTTCCTTACTTAGGATCTACTGATCAAGCAATTGTGCAGGAAATCCATTAGAGAAGAGGGAGCCCTCTTCTAAAATTAATGTGAAAGGACAAAATATTCGGTGCAATTGGGCCCCAAGTTGGTCTTGAGGCTTGACTGGATTGGCATTTATTGGTTTGCTTCGTGGAGGAGAATGTATTGTGATATCTTTCCTCTAATATTTTAGGTTCTTTAAAAAAATATTTATAGGAATTACATGTGTGCTTGTTTTAAAATAAAACTAATTGATCTGAGAGTTCCTACTCAAGGCACAAATGACCAGGTACAAATTATCCTACTTTGGACACATTTTGTGAAGACCTAGCTCCCCTGAGGAATCCATAATTCTGGAAAAAGTGGAAGATTAGAAAAGAAGAGGACAACCAGCAACAAGATGGATGGGCTCAGTGTGTGTGTGTGTGTGTGTGTGTGTGTGTGTGTGTGTGTGTGTAGATAGATAGATAGATAGACAGACAGACAGACAGACAGACAGACAGACAGACAAGAGATTGGGCAATCATTTGTTTGGAATGACATGGGGTCTTCCGCTTGAGCAGGGGATTGGACTAGAAGATCTCAAAGGTCCCTTCCAACTCTGTTATTCTCCAATTTTGTAATCATGGAGAAAATCTGTGGATTGCTAAGGACACCAACTTGATGACATTTAATTAGTCAATCCATAGATACATTGATGATGATGTTTTCCATTCAGTTGAGTCCAACTCTTGGTGATGCTGTGGGCCAGGTGTCTCCACATCTTCTGATCTTGCACTACTTTGAGTGTTTCTATGTTATGGCTGGTGTCAGCTTTGATAGTGTCCAGCTACCATGTTCTTTGATGGCCTGGTTTCCTTTATAGATACATGAGAGAAGGGTAGATATTCTAAGAGAGCCAGTTTATTGTAGTAGTCAAAGACACTAGGCTGGAAGGAAGAGACAATGAATTCTACTTCTCCCTTATTATGGAAGCCAGTAAGGAAGCTTTGGACCAATGTCCTCTCTCAGTCCTTTGAAGAAGGCAGTGGCAAGCAACTTCCAAAAATATTGTCAAGAAAACTATGGATTTGTCTAGCTAGTCACCAGGAATCAACACTACTAGGATGACTCCCCTGGATGATTCCCCAGATATCTCTCCAGATGTCAGCTCAGAGGAGGATGAACCAGTTCCAGGCATGTCAAGAAGGGAATTGGTCAATGTCTCCAAGCAGCCATCTGAGAGGGATTTGGCTGAAGCACAGTTGCAGCAGGACAGCCCTGAGGCTTCAGGTGGGGAAAGCATGCAGCTGCAGCTGTTCAGTGATGAGTAAGAGGAACTGCCTTCTGCACCTGATCCAAGAACACATAGAGCAGAGAAAAGGCAAGACCAACAAAGATCAGCCCGATTACTCACAAGGTAGCAGCCTTGCCCCTATTGATGGGCTACACCAGAAGCTGGCTATTTAGCACAACAGATGGAGATGATTCTGGGAACAACATGTTCATTTCCTTGCTGTGTGTTCTTGCCTTGAACTTCGGATTGTGTCTCTTCTGCTGTTGCCTTCGGATTTCTTTTGTCTTGTGGACTTACCTCGGGAACTTGCTTTTGCCTAGTGGACTGGACTTGCTTTTGCCTTGAGATTAGTGTTGGCTTTGTTTGAGTAGCCTGTGGAACTCATTGGGGTTGAACTGGGGCCAGCATGAGGAATTGCTGGGGAATACCAATTCAAGCTCAGAAGCCTTACTAAAGACTCCTTACACCCGTGGTGTGTATGTATATGCACAAATGGGACAGCACAACTACTTGCAAGACAAAGAAAAAAAAGAAAGCACCTGTAAACATGAATGGACAGTATCCCTCAAGTTAGAGATAATTTGTTTAGAGCAGGGGTCTCCAACCTTGGCAACTTTAAGACTTGTGCACTTCAACTCCCAGAATTCTTGCTGGGTGAGGGAGTTGAAGTCTACAAGTTGCCAAGGTTGGAGACCCCTGGTTTAGATAATGGCCCTTCAGAGAGACCTAAACCCAACAGAGCCTCTGCTCTTTTCTAGTACTTAGCGCAACAGTTTCTCCTTCCCCGTTTTTCTCTAATAAGCCTTGAGAGAGTTCTTTTCCCCTCACCAACGTGAGTTGGCACTGTAGGACGGAAGGTTGAAGTGGCTGCTTTTGATGCAGGTCAATTTCAGAACAAACCCAGCTATTTATAACGTTGGCTGGGTGCCCCGGAGTTCTATTTAATGAATGGCCTGGCCTGCAGACATTTGCGTTGTATGCTCTCTGCTGCTTACCCAAAGGTGCTACGGAGAACGTGGTGAAAATATGCACTGTGTGGTTTTGTAATATGGATTTATTTGTTTTGGAGGTGGGCCTCACCCTTGCTTTTGAGTCAAGGGATTCTGTCCGACACGGACTTGCCTCAGACCGGCGTGGACGAAACCTCTTGGTTTGTGCCCGCCTTCTGTCCTATTTCCCACTCATCTCTCCATCCTTGCATCCTGTCATCTTACATGGAGTGTGATGCTGAAGTGCCCAGCGAGTGCGTGGGTGGCCTTTGTGCTCTGTTGCTGTCAGCTAGAAAAAGGTGTAATATAAACACTTGTCTAATTGCCACATGAGTCTTCCAATTTAAAGACAGAAGGTAACATCAGAGACCTGGTTGTTTTGCTCGCAATTAAACAACAGCAGAAAGGAGGTGAAAAGGCAAGGGAAAGCAAATCTTATGCAAAACAGGCACGCCAGCAAATTAATGTATGCAGAAGTTTGTTTTTTAATGAGTAGCTTTGTCATTTTGGTTTGCTTGGTCTTTTTTTTCCCCCTCCTATAGCACTCCCGTGTTTCCACTGCTTGGTTTAAGAAATGTCTCGCTTTTCTTGATCAAATCAAAGAACCATCTTATTAAGTTTCACCCTGCCAGGTTAGACTGGAACCAATTAAAACACACCACCAAAAATCTAGGAGCTTCTGGCCAAATTATTTCATTGTAGAAAAAAAACCCAAGAAATCGTCATGAAAGAATCCCAGCAGTTGTTGGCTATCAGGGGAGATCAAAGTTCTTTTACCTATTGCTCTCCACAAGGGAAAAAGCAGGGTAGATAGAAATCCTGCTTTACAAAGAAGACTATAGATAGTCCTTTGCTTACGACTGGTTGCTTAGCAACCATTCAAAGTTACAGCCCACTGTAAAAAGGGCACTTATGACCAAGATCTGAAGTCTACCCCACCTGGGGTCATGTGTCCATACTTCGGAGCTCAGCAACACAGCATTTGCGATATCCTGTGGTCCCATGACCCTGTTTTGCCATGGTTTTTGTCAAAAGCTGGTGTTTCCTTCCAGTTCTCAGCAAAACATTGTAGGATGTTACAACTTATAACCGTACTGGTCAGGCTCCGTTACGGTTGTAATTCGAGGACTACCTGTATCTGTGATGACCCAGGGTGGGATACAAAACAAACACAGTCAGAGAAAACAGGTGAAGCCCCTTTTATTCCTTCACTTTGCTTCCAAGCTCCAAATATCCTTGAAGGGAAGACAAAAAACTCCCACACAAATGGTTACAAGAAGAAGGAAAAAAGCAACACAAACCAGGCAAGATAAGGGCTGGAGGACGGCCACAGATAACACACAGTGGGAAGGACGCCAAACTCGGAGAGGAACTATAAACTAGAGATATTTCCACGCTTTGTTTCCAGCGTTCACCAGTACGTAGGTCCAAACTCTTATTCAGTTGTCACAGCTGCAGCCCATGAAGAGAATCAAGTCCCTCTCCTCCCGAGTAGATCACGTCTCTCCCTTATCCTCTCCTCCCTGTGTGCCCTAGGATGGATAGGGATGGGCCTGGGTCTTCCTCTGACTGCTCAGCTGGCTTGTGCCCTTCCCCAGCCTCCTCCACAACCTCTGGAGCCACATTTCCACTCCCTGTCGGCTGTTCTTCCTCTCCCTCAGAGTCAGTCTCCACCAGGGGCATGACAGTATCTGTCTCTTATTTAGATAATGGTTAGATCTGATAATGCATTTCTTTTCCTCTGACCTATCTCTCTGACCACAACATGTTCAACAACATTATCTTACTAAGTCCACAATCAGGGTTTTGGCATGGTAATAGGTAATGTGGTCATTATTCTTTTTTTCTTTTTTTTGGATTTAATTTTGATGTTATTTATAAAAATATCCATAGAAAACGGACTCTGAGTTAGAGGAGAAAGTACAACCGTTTTGCAGGACATCCAAATTGAAGTCATTTCCTTACTAGCAACTTATGGAATCACCCGGCCATCATTTCAACAATAATTAGAACAGTGCTTATATCCCTTCAGTGAGGGTCATACTGTGAAGACACAATAAGTCACTGGTGAAGAAATGAGTGGAGGGATGTGCTGTCTTCCATCTTGTGCAGCCTAGAATGCAATCGCCCATGGACATGCATTTCAATTTGCCAAGCAAGATATACAGTACTTGCTCAGGAATCTTTTGAAGAGTTATGGGTGAGGTCAACTGGTCCCTGAACTCTCAGTTTAAAATGTTCATTGTGATCAGTTGGATCAGATGAAGATTTACAAAGGCCGGCCCTCTTACTCTTTCTCTAGCATTTTTTATCTGGATCTTCTGAAGACTTGGAGCAACACATACAGAGCAGTGACAAAATAAGTCTTTGTCCATTGGTTTATAGTCTGAATGCACAAAAGGAAAGAGGATTGGAAGGGTAGAAGATTGAATGGCATTTATGGAATTTATGGATGGCTTGTAGTGACATCAGAGGTAAAATGAGGAGTAAGTATGCCAACTCTATAAACCACTTAGAACAGGGGTGTCAAACCCAAGGCTTGCAGGCCAGATTCAGCCCACGGGTCTGGCCCTTGGAGCCACCCTGGAAACAGCCAAGGACTGGCTGTGGTGCCTCTGCCAGCAAAAACGGAGCTTGGGAGGGTTGCGTGCAGCTATCCCGAGCTCCGTTTTTGCTGGCAGATGGTTACAGGAGGCCGTTGCAGCTGAAAACAGAGTTTGGGAGCCTGTTTTTCATTAGCAGAGTGCTCGGACCATCAGCTGCGCCCATGACACAAGTGACGTCGAGCTGACCACACCCATCGTGGCCATACACCCCTCCCAGGTCCAACACAACCCTGATGTGGCTCTCAATGAAATCAAATTTGACACCCCTGATTTAGAGATAGGGCTGTAAAGCACCCATGAAGCAGTATATAAGTCTAACCGCCATTGATATTTCTATTTTGACTGGAAACCAAAATATGCATTTACTTTTGTGAATAGTGTTGCTGGGTGAGAAAGCAGGGGAATCTGCTGTGAATTTTAAAGAGACTATACGATGACACAAAACATATGGATGTGAAAATTGAAAGTGTCAAAGACCAAAGTAGTTGCATGTAGCAGGCAATATGAAATGAACAATTGCACGTTATACAGACACGATTAAAAATAAGCTCATGTGGGAATTCCTTTGGCAACAATATGGAAGGCGCCTAACAGAAGGAAAATTGCTGGATCCATCAGCTATTCCAACTCTGCATCCATCGGTCTCTTCCCAGCTCTGTTATTCTGTAATCCTGTTATTTAGATTTAGAACATATCATCTTCATAGATTACTCTTCCTTGCAAATGGTGCAGCACTAGCCAGGCCTGTTGTCATCAGAAAGACAAGGGATGACGGACACGTTTCCCAAAAGCAGATCATGAAAATGAAACCAGTTCATGTTTCCAGTTGTTAAACAGGTCCAATCTTGTGTTTTTTGTTTTTTTTAAAAAAACAGACCAATTTAGCTAGGTGGTACCCCCAATGGAACTAGTTGATACAATTCTTATTTTTGGCATCGTTGGAAGGTACAAATAACCCCCCGTGGGCCACGCTGAAGGTTCTTGCTAGAGGACTATGATAAATAGCGGAGGTCGCTGATGGGATTACAGCTGTTCTTTATCTTAATTTTGCATGTTTGTTCTTCTTCGAAGAGAACCGTGCCAATAAGATTATGACATGAGTCAAAGACATAATTTTCCCCACTCGCTTTACAAGAGGAATGTTACATGAGGGATATCATTTGATCCGTGCTGTCAAACTACAGGGGGAAAGAACTGATGCTTGAATTTTCTCGTGCGCGTATTCGAAGATAGGTGGGAAGTAATTGGAGGATTGGAGGATTCAGAATTTTTTTAAAAGCCAGCTTTCCTTGCTCACAGAGACTTTAGGGAGGCAAGACCTGGCCCCTACAGATATTTTTAAATTTTCTTTCTTGTATTAATTCAAGAGTGAAAAATGTTTATAATAGTTGATCAGTTTGCTCTTCTTCCTGGCAAACCTTTATTTCTGGTCGAGATGCCTGCCAGCATTATGTTTAATTGAAAGGACTCAACTTAATTAAACTATAAAAAAAGCACTCCACAGAGAAGTTTTGCAAGGAACGTGAAGCCAGACAGCTTTATTTCACATAATGTTTAGCACACACAGGGGGAGCACATTGCCTTCCTCCCCAGAAGAGATGTAATTTTACATTACGGAAACAATAACGGGGCGGGTGAATTGTTGGTTGCTTCAGTTGGGAGTTGAGACTGCCTTTCCAACCCGTTGATATATAAATGTACGGGGTGAAGTGCCCTAATTTTCAGTTTTCTGAATCCTTTGTCATTTTGCATCACCACCTTCATGCTCTCTGCACACTTTAATTTTTGGAGGGGCATTCAATCAGTTACTCTTTTAAGTGAGCTTAATTGTGTAAAGATTATAATGCATAAGAGAGCCGCCTGTAATTAGAATGGGGGTGGTGCCATTAGACAGTGTTTTTAGTGGAGAAAATTATAGTCTTCATAAGCGGAGCAGAGAGTGGAAGCTGCATATATTAACAAGGCAACAAGTGTCATGTTATGCAAGTATAGGATTGACTGTGTTCACTCCACTTTCCTTCTTATCCTTTGTTGCTTTGATGTTGGGCTGGAGCTGTGCTTAAAATATGCAGGGAAGAGCCTGAAGTTAGCCAACAGGCTTTAGTAAGAGAACTAGCAGGCTTCACAGGACAAAGATTTTTCTTCCTCTTCTTTCTCGGCTCAAAAAGACCCTCTGCATTCATGGAGAGGTGCACCATCATTTCCCCCTCTCTAATTTAGGGAATTCAGGTGTACTTTCTCTTCCCCAGTTTTGTATGTTGGACTGTTCCCTGATATTTCAATAACCGGTGACCCGTTGCTTTTGGTATCGGAACAAAACAGAATCTTTCTTCACAAGTTTGAAAAGCTTCAGCAGCTCAACCGCTGCTCTCCAGGAGCTGTTTTAGAAATAACACAGGAGATCATGATATTGGAGAATGTGTTTTTCCCCCCCCCCTTTCGTCTGGAGAATTATATGGTGTCTGGAGAAGAATATTGCATTTTTCTGCCCAAGAATGTCTTTTTTCCTGTTAGCATTCCATGCCGACTGAGCATCCACCCATGTTTCTAAAGATGGTTTCTACTGTAAAATCTGGAGTTTTGCTGGATTGGCTGAGTTTTTCTCTTTTGATCGATGGATGGATGGATGGATGGAGTGTCATCAAGTTTCTTTGGATTCTGTGAGAGGATGGGTTGCCCTGCAAAATGGATGGCACTTGGGCTGCTGGTCCCCTGAAGTTTTAAGACCCCTGCCTCACCATCCCGGCAATGTGTGGCTATAAAAGCTGAGCAGAGAGACAGATGGTGGTGTTGGTGTTAAGAGTTGCGGTCTTAGAGTTGTGGTCTTGGTGTGGAAGTGAGACGAAAGGTGGTTTGTGCTTGTTTGGAAAACTAAAACAGCCGGAAGCAGCCTAAGACAAACAGAAGCATTACTGTTCTTCAGCAATTAGGCTCACAAAGAAAAGTAGTCGAGGAACGGATGTTTCAATAAAAACCAGGGGAAGAGTTGTGTAGCCTTTGAATACTTGTGGGTGTGTTGCCTGCAGTCAAGGTGGGGTTGTGTTGGCTCTCTTGGTGTTTTGGAGCCCACTAACCTAAGTGTAAAGAAAAGAAGCTGTAACAGACTCTTAGCAACCCCATACAGATAGATTTTCTCTCTCTTTTGAACCTGAGAACATTATGGGGTTGGTTTCAACCTAACAGCTAGAATGAAATGGATCATCTTCTGATCCATATCTTGGTTCTCCTGCTGGATATCTTTCTGGCACCATTGGGAAAGGGCTTGAAGATCATCTTAGGCTGTCTTCTACTTCTTTGACTTATGACCATTTGCTTAGCGACTATTAAAGATTACAATGGCACTGAACAAAAGGGACATACAACCGGTCCTTTCACTTAACAACCATTGCAGCATCCACAACATGTGATCAGAATTTGAGCACTTGGCAATTGGTACATATTTATGATGGTTGCAGCATCCTGGGGTCATGGGATATTCCTATTCATAAAATTGGGTGAAACTGACTTAATAACTGCCTTGCTTAGCAATGAAAATTCTGGTCTCAATTGTAGTCATAAGTTGAGGACTACCTCTATGATGAAACAGTGTAAATCTATCTCTCCTCTAGCTCCAATTTTTGGGTGGGGGGGTATTTCACTAGGGTAACTGCGTGGCTTCCCAAAGAATATGGCGGACTCTTCCAGCCTGGGCCGTTAGATTGGACTTCAGTTCCCAGAATCCTCAGCTACTCTGGTTGGTCTAATATATATCTAGAGCAGGGGTGTCAAACTCGATTTCATTGAGGGCCATATCAGGGTTGTGTTTGACCTTGGAGGGGCCATGGTGGGTGTGGCCACAATGGGCATGGCCAGCTTGACGTCACTCATTTTGAGGACACAGGTGACGGCCCAAGTGCTGTGCCAGCAAAAACAGGCTCCCGACAGAGGTGGTTATTCAGCAGGTTCTGACTAGGTCTGGAAAACCGGTAGCAGAAATTTTGAGTAGTTTGGAGAACCGGCAAAGATTACCACTGACTGGAGATTTTACAGTATCCTTCCCTTGCCACGCCCACCAAGCCACGCCCACAGAACCGGTAGTAAAAAAAAATTGAATCCCACCACTGGCTCCCGAGCTGTTTTCAGCTGCAGCGGCCTCCTGCAACCCTCTCCCCAGCTCCATTTTTGCTTGCAGAGGCACCGTGGGCCAGTCCCTCACTGTTTCCAGGGTAGCCCCCTGGGCCAAATCTAAGCACCCTGCGGGCCAAATCCCACCTGCGGGCTTTGAGATTGACACCCCTGATCTCGAGGATTTGAAGCCCAGTACATCTTGAGACTTGGGAAATCTGCGGTGCAAAGTAGATGTAAGGTGCTGTGATTTGTTCTCTCTTAAGAGAAAGTATTGTTGGAAGTTGTGATTCACCCCTTCTTTTTCCTTATAACAGGATATAAAAAAAAAAACCATGGCGATGGGAGAATCACAAGTTTGTGGGGTGGCTATCTGCAAATAATCGTCTTGATTTGGGCTCCCCTGATTATTTCTTCCTGGTCAAGAGGTGGCTTATCTCTGTGTAACAATTGGTGTGTGTGTGTGTGTGTGTGTGTGTGTGTGTGTGTGTGTGTCCATTTTTGATGCCTCTGCACCTGTAGGTACTTTATTAGGGACAATTAAGAGCTTTTAGGGTGGAAACCATCATTCCTGATGTGAGAAGAAAAGCTGCTGCGAGTGTGTGGGGAAATCTCCTCTTGGCAGGGAGTCAGAAGGTTTTTGCATGGGGCATTTTTCCACTTCTTTTGGTCCTCCCCCCCTTAACCCCCCCTTGAAATAACATGACACTGGGGGAACATTGATTTCTGCTCTGAGTTGTTAATGAAAAATTCCTTGTTGGCTCCTAGTTTCTGAAACCCTTTGAGACCTTAAGAGGCTTCAGGAGTAAACATGTCAAATGTGTGATGTATGACTTTGTGTGAACTTCCTAGGGACAAAAGCTCGCCTTTTTTTTTTTCCTTCATTGTTCGTAAAACGAAGAGCTTGCTTTAGCCTTACCCTCCACCCTCCCTCGTGCTCTCTTCTCCTCTCACAAACACCCCCTGTTTTTTCCCCCCGTTTAGTCAAATCTGGCTGATTGATCTTCTATAAGGGACTTCAACACCACGACAGAAAGAAAACACCCAGGTCTCTTTAAAGCTGGATAAGAAAGTTAGGTTTGGGGGTTTGCTAAACAGATGTCAGCGCCTCCCGATCTGAAAAAGGAATGTAAAGTTTAAAAAAGCGGTTTAGAATCCCGAATCCTATTTATTAAATGCCCTCTCCGAGGGTGAGATCACGTCCTTGGCAGGCCGTGTTAATTAATGTGGAGAACTCGGTTGCATGCCCATAATTTTGAAAGAAATTAGAATTGCCGGTTTGTCCCTGTGTTGTGAGGGTGATAGTAAGGCGGCGGGGGGGGAAAACCCCCACACTAGCTAATCAATCTGATTGTGGATAATGCTTCATCATTAAAAGGTGTTAAGGGGATAACTCACCCACATTAAATGATCTCGAGTAGATGTCTGATTAATTTGGATACGGGTTTCAAAGCCTCTAAATTATTCTTGGGACTTGGGCCCTGAAAGTGTTGTTTTCACATGAACCTGATTGGAATCGGAGAGCTGGTTTGTGCACACTACCACTGAATCCTAGTACAGCTTGCAGTGTTCAGTTCTAAGGAATGAGAATTGGGCTTCAGGTTGAGGTAAGCACTCAGGTACCGAAGCACACAATTTTTCTCTTTGCAACGAGGAAAATAAACCCATTTGTGTTTGCATGGAAGATGTTTGACCTGTTCCTTCTTAGTGCATCCTCTGTAGCTGGGCTTGGATAACTGAAAACCTTCTGGGGGCTCAGCCATGGCACAAATTGAGGTCTTTACCTTCCAATTTACGTCTCTGATTGGGTACAAGACATTCAGCTCTTGCTTGCTAGACATCACACCTAGGCATTAGCCAGCAATCAATTTTCACTGGTGTGAAATACACTCAGACCCGTGCAGGGTGCTATGCCTGTTGGGAGGTTAAAAGAACAATACTTCTCATTCTGTTCCTTTATTAAAAACAAACAAACAAACACTATCTGCCTGGCCAGTTCTGCATTTCAAAGTCATGTGTAATATACCCCACTCTGGTATGACGGTTCAAACATTTTTCCAGAGAAATAACATAAACAATTCTGTATTTTTAATGTACCTTTTTTTTTGTAGCACATATTTGTGTGGCTTATATATTTCTGTTGTGCTAGGGTTGAATTGTTTTTTTTTTAAAAAAGATCTTGGATGTTTTAATCGATATCTGTGTTTCACAAGCTGTGAATTACCTGTTTTGATTGTGGTAGCATAAGAAGTGGAAGGAAGGAAGGAAGGAAGGAAGGAAGGAAGGAAGGAAGGAAGGAAGGAAGGAAGGAAGGAAGGAAGGAAGGAAGGTTGGTCCTCTTTCTCCCCCATCTGCTCTCAAGTACAGGTAGTCCTTGACTTGTGACTGTAATGGAGTCCTTCACAGCTGTACATTACAATCATAAAATGGGCTGGTCCCATGACTGTCCCAATTTTATGACTTTTTGTACTGGTTGGTAAGTGACTGCTGCAATTGTAACGTGATTGCTGCATTTATCAAGCAAACACCACGGTTGTTAAGTGAAACATGGTTTGCTATGGGTGCGGTTTTGCTGAGACATGCTGGGTTTTGGCAAAACCGAGGTAAATGTGAATCAAACAGCCAGAAATGCAGCCCAGTTGCAGGTGCCCAAAGTTCATTTTGCATGAGGATGCGTGGGGAAGAGAGCTATCATAACTTCAAATCCGGGCTGTTCGCAGCCCTTGGGTAGGTCTATCATAACTTTGAACGGTCGTTAAGCAACTGGTTTTAAATCAAGGACTATCTATATCAGGGTAAGATGGGCCGCATGCAGTTTTAAGTACAGCAATGCACGATGTTCTGATGTGCCTCTTATTATTGCATTGGATACCATTTACTTTCAGAGACCCAGTCAGGCTTTGCAGATTTAAAAAAAAAGACATTTCTGTATCTTAGCGACTCATTGCTTGGAACTTCCCATTGTGTGATCCATGTGTTAGTCAGTCAAAACTTTGCGCAGAGGCTGCTTCTTCTACAGAAAGGAAAAAATGGATGACCTCTCACTTGGGTCTAGTAAAAATGTCCAATAGAAAAGGAGTTTCTAAGAAATTCATTTAAACCCAAGACCAATGTGATTGTTAACTGCAGTGTTTTCCAACCGTAGGAACTTAAAGATGTGTGGTCTTCAACTCCCATGCTGGCTGGGGAATTATGGGAGTTGATGTCCACACATCTTAAAGTTCCCAAGGTTGGGAAACACTGGTTGAAAGTGTAGTTTAAAGAGCTAAATTCATGCGCTGAACATTTTTTAATAGAAGGAGCTGAGCTGGGAGCAGGAATGGAAGCCCGCGGATGAACAAATGTAAATAAAGCACAGATTGCCAGCAGCATGAAATGAGATCTCCGCTTTGCTCTTCAATGAGTCTTTTGTGAAAAGCTTGACTGCTAGTGACTTTTTGGGCACATCTATATTATGGACATTATTATGGAAATCGTGTTCTGTTTTCCTTTTCCCTGGATTCTCTTTTTTTGTTTTCCCTTCACACTCTTGGGATTTTCTGCTGGTGTCCAATGACATCCGACTGTTTAGCTTTCTGAAACTAGGCGAGGCCAGATTCAAATTGAAGGCAGATTTTGATGTTTTGGTTGGATGTTTTGCTTTGTTCACACATTTTAATAATTATCTACTTTTAAAAAAAGGTTCATTATGTATTCTTCCTTAGTGATGATACAGAGGCAGAACCAGCCAAAAACCAACTGTCAAAATGGATGCCCAATTTTAAAGAAACAGTCATCGTACAACAATGGGCTTTGTGGATTAAACCTACAATATGTACGTCAAGTTACTGCATCCAGTTTTGTTCACCACATTATAAAAAAGATGTTGAGACTCTAGGAAAAGTACAGAGAAGAGCAACCAGGATGATTAGGGGACTGGAGACTAAAACATATGAACAATAGTTGCAGGAACTGGGCCTGGCTAGTCTAGTAAAGAGAAGGACCAGGGGAGACATGATAGCAGTCTTCCAATATTTGAGGGGCTGTCACAGAGAGGAAGGGGTCAAGCTATTTTCTAAAGTACCTGTAGGCCAAACAAGGAATAATGGATGGAAACTGAACAAGGAGAGATTTAACCTAGAAATAAGGAGAAGCTTTCTGACAGTGAGAACAATCAACCAATGGAACAGCTTGGCCTCGGAAGTTGTGGGAGCGCCGTCACTTGAGACTTTCAAGAAGAGATTGGATTGCTATATGTCAGAAATGGTGTAGGGTCTCCTGCTTGGGTGGGGTGTTAGACTAGATGACCTACAACAACTCTGATTATCTGTTATCTGTTATAGCCTAAAAGAAAATTGGTACAAAATGTTTTATAGAGGGTACATACTCCATCAATAACACTTGAGATAGACAAATCATACAGTAATGAATATTGGAAAGAAATGTTTTACCACATGTGGTTCACATGTAAAAAGAACTCAAAAATATTGGAAAGGTATATTGGATAGTATAGTGAAGGAAATATTGGAATTTAAATTTGAAATGAAACCACAACTTTTTCTACTAGGCATAATTGATTGATTTGTATCCTGCCTTGATTATTTTATAGGAGTGGCACAGTGGCTCAATGGTTAAGATGCTGGGCTTAGCGGCTGGAAAGCCGACAGCCTGGGTTTGAAACCCAAGTGCCATGCAACAGGGTGAGCTCCTGCCTTCACCTCAGCTCCTGCCAACCTAGCAGTTTGAAAGCACGCAAATGTGATTAGATAAAAAGGTACCACTTAAGTGGGAAGGTCACAGCGCTCTGTGATGTCATGCTGGCCACATGGCCATGGAAATGTCTTTGGACAGTGCTGGCTCAATGGAGATGAGTACCGTCTCCTACAGTCGGCAACGACTAACAGAGTAAAATCCGCAGGGACTCTTTTATCTTTATTATTTTTTACAAATAACTCGAGGAGAAAACATCCAGTGATCTCTTTTGACTGCAATTTAACTTTGGATGAAAAAGCCAAATGATTTTATGCCTGTAATATTGACACCATGAATGATACGATAGATTTTTTCTTTCACTTCTTTAGCGGTGTTTGCTATACTTTAAGTTACCTATATAAAAGGATGTCAATCATCTTTAACTATATCCTGTGAACATCATTGTATTGGAACAATACGATGGATCAAGATTTATAACCATGTAATAAAAAGGCCAAAAAAAAAAAAAAGACTCACTGTTTACCCTTTCCTTCCTTTTTGTATTTCAATATTTATCTGAACAAGGAGGAAGGATCTATGATTGACCTCAGCCAATATCTGGTTTGTATCTTCCTTTTTCTTTTTTTAGAACAGGGGAAGTGGTTTTGT
This sequence comes from Pseudonaja textilis, assembly GCF_049901715.1. Classification (NCBI taxonomy): domain Eukaryota; kingdom Metazoa; phylum Chordata; class Lepidosauria; order Squamata; family Elapidae; genus Pseudonaja; species Pseudonaja textilis. Next base: position 10,002,585 of record NC_141990.1, on the reverse strand, counting down.
GGATAAGACAAAGTCTGGCCCATCTATGTTGTATATGATAAAGCAAGCTTGCAGAACCTCTCCACTAATGCGCACAGACATACAACTAAAAGCAACTGCCATCATTTTTTACTATTATAAAAGCTGATTTTCATTCCAAACTATCCTAGTTCTATAGTTGGCAGAACTGTGACACTGTAGACCAGAGTTTCTCAACCTTGGCAACTTGAAAATCTGTGGGCCTCAACTCCCAGAATTTTCCAGCCAGAGCAATAGCAATCACAATAGCACTTAGACTTATATACTGCTTTACATCCCTCTCTAAGCAGTTTACACAGTGAGCATATTGCCCCCAGCAATCTGAGTCCTCATTTACTGACCTCGGAAGGATGGAAGGCTGAGTCAACCTTGAGCCGGTGAGAATCGAACTGCTGGCAGTCAGCAGAATTAGCCTGCAATACCGTATTCTAACCACTGCACCACCACTCTTATCCTGTCTTAGAGGAGGGACCGGAAAAGGTACAGAATAGGAAGTACCTGGCTCCACAGTGGCAACAGTGAGAAGGATTTAGATGTCCTGGTGGGTCACTCTTTTAAGTATGAGCCAGCAGTGTGCTGCAGCTGCCATAAAAGCCAATGCAATCCTAAGGCTGCTCCAACAGAAGGATAGCATCAAGTTCACAGGAAGAGATAGTACGACTTTATACTGCTTTGGTAAGACTACACTTGGAATACTGCATCAAGTTCCGGTCACCACAGTAACAGAAAGGATGTTGAGGCCCCAGAAGGACTGCCGAGAAGAGCATCAAAGTTGATAAGGAGTCTCGAGGCTAAATCATATGTTGAACGGCTAAGAGAACTAGATATGTTTAGCCTAACAAAGGAGAGACACGATAGCATCTTCCAAAACTTGAAAGACTTGTCAGAAGGTGTCAATTTACTCTCCAAAGCACAGGACAAGAAGCAATGGGTGGAAATTCCACAGTGGGAGATTCAATCTGGAAATAAGGAGGAATTTCCTGACAGTGAGAATAATCAATCAATCCTGATGTTGTGGGTGCTCCATCACTGGAGGGTTGACACTTTTGGACTTTGGTTTTGGAGGAGACTCCTGAATATACTATGGACAGCCAAGGAAATAAACAGTGGAATCAACTCACAACTGGCACAAATGGCCCAGCCGAAATTCCCCTACTTTACACACCTTATGTGAAGTCTTAACTCTTTGGAATAGGCTTTAGTGATGGGAAAGGTAGAAGGAAAGAGAAGAAGACTAAGAGGAGAGCCAGTGGACTCCGTTACAATGATAACAAGTGCACCTTTGGGTGACTTGGAGGAAGTTAGGGATAGCTCATTGTGAAGAAAATCTATCTATCTGGTTGTGAAGAGTCAGCACAGACTTGATAGCACATGATGGATAATGTAGGCCTCAAAGCCCCGAGGTTGGCATAGCTGCCATGGTGCCCATGCCTTGGAGATAATCTCATTACCTTTTAATGGGGCAATGGGCTTGGTAGTTCTGGGAGAATTGCAGGTCATTTGAGAGCTTTCAAAGAAGGTTAGAGGCATGTAATCTTAGTGGATTATACTACTATCTCCCCTCTCTATCAGGGATTGGTACTGGACTGAAGCAACATCCCAAACAGCCTCTTTCAAATTACAGAATTATGGAAGATGGACAGGAGAAGAATAGGTTCTTCTATTATTGCTCCCAAGTAACCGATGCCGTCTGTAATTTTGCAGCCATCAGAACTAAGAAGCTTCTGATAGGCCACTTTGTGGTGAATTGGCTCAGATCTCTTCAAAACCATCCCACCAAGCAAAAACATCTAATTGCAACAAATCCCACCGTTTAACTACGGTGGCATAAAGAAGCGTTTCCTTTAATTGCTCCTGAACTTCCGGCCTCTTTTCAGTTTTAATGGATGACCCAATTTCGAACATTGAGGGAGAAGGAGAAATATTTTGCTCCACATTTTTTCATGCCGCACATGATTTAATGCCTCTTATATTTCTACGACTCAGTTTCCCTGTGTGCTGAAAGAATTCCAGACGCTGCCTCCGCTCTGGACCCTGCATCATTTTGGAACTGATATTTTTGTACCTTTTCCTATCTCACAAATCCTTTTTCAGGAATGGCAGACAGAACAGTATAAAGCAGGGGTCCCCAACCTTCTTGGCATTTTGGGAGTTGAAGTCCACAAGTCTTAAAGTTGCCAAGGTTGGAGACCCCTGGTATAAAAACTTCCATTTGTTTAGTGACCGTTCAAAGTTATAATGGCACTGGAAAAAGAGACTTATGACCGGTCACGGGATCAAAATTCAGACACTTGGCAATTGGCTTCTATTTATGACGGTTGCAATGTCCTGGGATCAGGTCATGGGATCCCCCTTTTGCGACCTTCTGACAAGCAAGGTCAATGGGGAAGCCAGATGCCTTAATGGTGGAGTTACAAACTTAACCACTGCAGTGATTTACTTAACTGGCAAGAAGGGTCGTAAAGCGGGGCATAACTCATTTAACAACTGTTTCCCTTAGAATTCCCTGTATATTATTTCACCATTAGAATCCGTATAATATCTATGTGACATAGCCTATATTATCCTAATTCAGCAATGAGGAGCCGTTTTTACTTTCCATGGTTTGCATAGGTAAGAAGTCCTGACTTTAGACGAGAGGACGTTTCATCCAAACTATGGCCAGAGAAAGCGGCAGCAAATTATCTAGCAACCTGTTTGCCTGGAACGAGTGAACCTTCCATTCCAGTTAGGCAAAGTCATTTTGCCATGGGGATAGTTGTATGCCACAGAGAGCTGTTGTTGTTGTTGAGGCCCAGTTTCCCTGGGAGCTGCTTATAATTGTTTGGGTTTCAGGTATCTACACTCACTTCTTTCTGTGTTCCGGAGGGATTTTAATCCTCCCACTTCAATTATTTGTCTTAGAAACAACTTGAGGGGGAGAGAAGAGGGAAATCATGATATTTAGCAATGGATACAGAGGTCATACTGTGATTGGCACTTATCGGTCTCTTTTCTTGAAACATTTCCTTCCTTGTATGAGAAAATAGTTGGATAAAACCTTATTGCTTATATTCTGATAAGAGTATATCTTGCACATGTGGTTGGAGTCACTGAGTCCAGGCAAGCATTTCCTAAATGAAGTTTAGGAGAAGTAGACTGTTGAAAGGAGAAGTTGCTTTTGTCTGTTTAAGAAAATTTATATCAATTCACTCTCAGTGACTGGGTAGCTTTTACCCTACTAAGAGTGTTTGATTGATCATATTGTTTTCAATGTGATTGATCATATTGCTGATCAAGTTGTTTTCAACTCCTAGCAACCACATAGATCTTCTCCATGAAGATCTATCCCTAATCTGTTCTTTCAAGTCTCAACCATTGGAGGCTCGGTTCACTTCTCTGCTCTCGGACTGAGTCCATCGACCTTCTGCTGGTCATCCTTCTTCTCCTTTTTCCTTCCACCTTTTCCAGCATCAGCGCTTCTTCCGGAGATCTGGGTCTTCACATAACGTGTCCAAAGTAGGATAATAGAGCCATGGTGGCACAGTGGTTAGAAGGCACTATTGCAGGTTGACTCTGCCCACGGCCAGAAGTTCAATCCTGACTGGCTCAAGATTGATTCAGCTTCCATCCTTCCGAGGTCAGTAAAATGAGGACCAGATGGTTGGGGGCCATAGGTTCTGACTCTGTAAACCGCTTAGAGAGGTTATAAAAACTATAAACCGCTTAGAGAGGTTATAAAAGCACTGTGAAGCGGTATATAAGTGCTCTCACTATAATTTGATCCTGGTCTTTTGCGCCTTGACTGGGAACTCTGGTTTGATTTGTTCAATGATTCATCAATTCGTTTTCTTAGCTGCCCACAGTGCAGGTAAGTCCTTGTGTTACGACTATAATGGAGACTACCCATTACGGTCGTAAGTCATGATGGCCACAAACCGGGTCAGTCACATGACCTGCCTGATTTTATGACCTTATGATAATCATTAAACAAGCACCATAGCTGCCAGTTAAGTGAATCCACAGGTTTTTTGTTTTTTTTGCTAGGGGGCAGTTTTTTTGCTGAAAACTGGAAGGAGCTGTTTTTTTTTATGAAACCATCATAGAATGTGGTCACATGACTACGGGGTGCTGCAAATGGTCATAAACATGGGCCAGTTCAGTGGTGGGATTCAAATTTTTTTACTACCAGTTCTGTGGGCATGACTTGGTGGGGATGGCAGGGGAAGGATACTGTAAAATCTCCATTCTCTCCCCACTCCTGGGGGAAGATGAAAAATCTCCATTCCCTCCCCACCCCACTAACCTGCTTTCCAGCTCCATTCTCCTGTGCAGGGCAACACAAGAAGACCCAGCCAATCAGCTGGGACTCGGGAGGCAGAGAATAGATGGGGGCGGGGCCAGTCAGAGGTGGGATTTGCCGGTTCTCTGAACTACTCAAAATTTCCGCTCCCGGTTCTCCAGAACTAGTCAGAACCTGCTGAATCCCACCTCTGGGCCACTTGTTGAACGCCTGAAGAGCAATCATGTGACTGCAAAACACCTGCCCACCACAATTGTCAGACTCTGCTTCATAAGCAGGTGGGACCTTTGCAACTTTGAACGGTCACTAAGCAAGTAGTCATAAGTCGAGGACTACTTTTTATTGTCAGGAGTCTTGTCCAAAACCTGCATTCAAAAAGAACAATACTCTTCCTGTCCTGCTTCTTTAAAGTTCCACTTTTGCTTACACAGACTGTCACGGGAAATACCAATGCTTGCCTGATTCTGACCTACATAGGTGTAGAGACATCACGGTATTTGAATATCTTTTCCAAGGTTTTTATGGCTGCTCCGTGAAGTGCTAATCCAGGGGTCACCAACTTTGGCAACTTTAAGACTTGTGGACTTCAACTCCCAGAATTCCTCAGCCAGCTTTGCTGGCTGAGGAATTCTGGGAGTTGAAGTCCACAAGTCTTAAAGTTGCCAAGGTTGGAGACCCCTGTGCTAATCTGTTATGTATTCCTTTCCTACTTGTTCCTTTACTGTCGATGATTGATCCTAAAAGGCAATGGCTATTCACAATTTTGATATTTTCATTTCATAGTTCTAAGGCTGCTTTGGCCTACCTGTTGTCATTCTTTGCAATTAATTTTAGTCCCATTTTTTCCCTCATGCTCTTTGGCTTTTCCTACTAGGACTTGCAGATCTTCTGCATTAAGGCTTTCTCAGCTGATTGAAATCTAGGCTCACAGAGTAGAGATCACTTGAGACTTTCAAGAAGAGATTGGAGTCCCATGTGTCAGAAATGGTGTAGGGTCTCCCGCTTGGGCAGCGGGTTGGACTAGATGACCTACAAGGTCCCTTCCAACTCTGATTATCTGTTGTCTGTTATCAGATAACCAGGGTTAAAGCAACAAGGAAGGCAAATCATAGCAAAAACTCCACTATAATTTCATCCTCCCGTTCTTTTCCCCTCCCCTTCCCAGTGCAGCTATGCCTTCCGTTCACTCTATTTGTATCTTGCTTTTTCCTTCTTTTTTGCTAAGTCTCTTGGAAGGATGGATTATGTTCTTACATGCTTGTGTGTGAGAGAAAGCAAAGCAGAAGGGGATATATTGTGCCTTATTTAACAGTCAATTAGTTTTTAAATACATTTTATTAACTAAATTAATATTAGTTAATTGTTTTGACTCGCCTCTGTTTCGGAGGGAGTGTGGCTTCTAGCTACTGCGTATAGACATATATGTAAATGCACACTCATATACACATATATTACATGCATATGTTTATTGGAGGAAATTAATCATCAGGATTAATTAACAATTCCATTCATATAGTGGGGAAGAGGGGTATCTTGCAGGCTTTCTGGTGGCATATTTAACATTTTTTTCTTCTTTCTTTGGGTGGAATAAATTTAAATGGGTGGATCTAAATTCAGATATATCTTCCTTTTGAATAAATTATGGTCGGTTTTTTCCTATTTTATTGATTGTTTCACTATGTAGGAAAAAGGGAACGTATGTAAGAGAAATAGTACACACGTATTCCAAAACATAAACATTTACTGAATTAATAGGAAAGAATACCATTCCACAATTTTAGGAAACAAAAATTCTTGTAGCAAGTCAAATAATAATAATAAAAAACAACAACAATAAGTTGGTCTAAAAATATTAATACCCACATTAGCCTATCATTACTAAGAAATCAACATTCTACGGTATCAGCAGAACAACAGTTCCTTACTGTGCCTGAAGAGTTTTCAATAAAACTTTATTAGATATATAGAAATCATTATATATGCGTAATAATAATGTACAGATAGTCCTTGCTATCTGTTAAAGTTTTTAAAAAAGTGATTTATGACCAGTTTTTGAACTTAATGATGGAAGGTCCCCAAAGCTAATCACATGATCCCAGGACACTGCAATTGTCATAAATATGAACCAGTTGCCAAGCATCTGAATTTTGATCACATGATTATAGGGAAGGTGCAGAGGTCATAACTCTGAAAAATGGTCAAAAGTAGAGGTGGTATTCAGCGGGTTCTGACCAGTTCTGGAGAACCGGTAGCGGAAATTTTGAGTAGTTTGGAGAACCAGGAAATCCCGCCTCTGATTGGCCTCACCCCCATCTATTCTCTGCCTCCCGAGTCCCAGCTGATTGGTTGGGTCTCCTTTTGTTGCCCTGCACAGGAGATCGGAGCTGGAAAGCAGGTTAGTGGGGTGGGGAGGGAATGGAGATTTTGCCGTATCCTTTTCCCAGGAGTGGGGAGAAAATGAGGATTTTGCAGTATCCTCCCCCTGCCACGCCCTCCAAGCCACGCCCACAGAACTGGTAATAAAAAAAATTTGAATCCCACCACTAGTCATAAGTCACTTTTTTCAGTGCTGTTGTAACTTTGAACAGTCACTAAATGAACAGTTGCATATCGAGGACTACCTGTACTTTTTTTTGGTGGCAGTTTAATGAATGCAGTAGTAGTTAAGTGTGAACAACACTCTGGTTGTTAAATGAACCTGTTGTTAAGTGAGCCGGAACCAGACGTTCCAGTTTTCGACAAACTGGCACAAAATGCAGTCACGTAATGCGTGTTGCCAGGTCCTTGAAGTGCAGTCATGTGATCAGAGGAGGCTGTCAGATCTTTGGATCCGGGTCGTAAGTCCCCCTTGTCAGGTAAGTCATAACAAAGCTGTAAGTCGAGCACTGCCTCTCCCTCCAATTGCTACGTTTCGTTTTTCTTTTACCAACTTCTAGAGGAAAAAAACGAAAATCTGTTCCAAGTTGAGTCAGCCCTGAAAGCAACAGCTGCATCGAAAGGGATCATGGCCAGGATTATCTCTGCAGGTGATGCCTGGCCTGCCACTCCACTGGTCCTCAAGATGGTTTGTTCCCATATAGCTGTCTGGGTAATTAACTTCTGAACCTGCTTTTAAAAAGGGGGGTGGATGGAATAATCTCCCCTGATCTTGGGAGATAAGCAGTTTCATCAGTGTTTTTCTTGCCTGTTCACAAGGTCATTTCCAGCAGCTGCTCAATTGTAATTAGCTAAGCCCGTCTTGGTAGCTTCAACAACTGAAAAATTACAGGGGTCACTGGCTCAGTGTCTTAAATTTTAATAAATATTTTAATGAAGATGAAGAAGACTGGCTGATGAAATGCTTCTCCTGCTAAAGGGCCGGGTATTTGGAACGGTTTGAGAAGTCCCCGGAACCATCCTTCCAATGCAGGTAGTCCTCGACTTACCACAGCTTGTTTGGTGGCCGTGTGAAGTTACAACGGTACTGAGGAAAGTGACCTATGACCGTTTTTCACACTTACGACCGTTGCAGCGTACCTAAGTTCGTGTGATCAAAATTCAAACGCTTGACAACTGACTCATATTTATGACGGTTGCAGTGTTCCGGGGTCATGGGATCTCTTCTGACAAGCAAAGTCCACGGGGAAGCCAGATTCACTTCACAGCGAAGTTAACAAACTTCATAACTGCAGCAATTCACTTAACAACTGTGGCAAAAAAAAGGTTGTAAAATGGGGCAAAATTCACTGAGTCACAGTCAAATTTAGTAATAAAAACGTTGGGCTCAGTTGTGGTCGTAAGTTGAGGACGCCTCTATCCCAGGTGAGGAAGATGTCCTGAAGATGACTGTCCCAGGTGAGGAAGATGTCCTGAAGATGACTGTAATTATTATAGGCTACCCATCAAAGAGTTTAGGATAGAATAACAGAGTTGGAAGGGACCTTGGAGGTCTTCTAGTCCAACCCCCTGCTTAGGCAGAAAACCCTATAGGATTTCAGACAAATGGCTGCCCAATCTCTTCTTAAAAACTTCCAGTGTTGGAGCATTCACAGCTTCTAGAGCAGGGGTCCCCAACCTTTGCAACTTTAAGACTTGTGGACTTCAACTCTTTAAGTTGCCAACTTTAAGACTTCAATAAGTCTTAAAGTTGCCAAATTTGGAGACCTCTGTTCTAGAGGCAAGTTGATTAATTGCCAGGAAATGTCTCCTTAGTTCTAGGTTGCTTCTCTCCTTGATTAGTTTCCACCCATTGCTTCTTGTCCTGCCCTCAGGTGCTTTGGAGAATAGCTTGACTCCCTCTCCTTTGGGGCAGCCCCTGAGATATTGGAAGACTGGTATCATGTCACCCCTAGTCCTTCTTTTCATTAGACTAGACATACCCAGTTCCTGCAATTGTTCTTTTTTTATGTTTTAGCCTCCAGTCCTATAATCATCTTTGTTGCTCTTCTTTGCACTCTCAACATGTTTTTTTTACCTCGTGGCAACAAAAATTGGATGCAGAATTCCAAGTGTGGCCTTACCAAGGCCTTATAAAGTGATATTAACACTTCACGTGATCTTGATTCTATCCCTCTGTTTATGCAGCCTAGAACTAACTGTGTTGGATTTTTGGCAGCTGCAGCACACGGCTGGCTCATATTTAAGTGATTGTCCACTAGGACTCCAAGATCCCTCCCAGAGTCACTACTGTTGAGCAAGATACCACATATACTGTACCTGGGCATTTTGTTTTTCTTGCCTAGTTTGTTTATATAGCAGCCTCAAATTCCAGTTTATTCATGGAGATTGCACTTTCCTTTGGCAAGAAGGACACAACCTTCACTCTCTTTTATTTCTCCGCTTGCAAGGTTGGTAATGTCTATTCAGCTCTCGGTAGAAATGGAAGATGAGATAAACCAAGCAGGTTTTATTGTGGAGAGCTTCAAAAGAGGGTGCAGAGATTTTGGAATAACAGACACATTGTGTTAAAACATATTGTAAATCTGTTCACGTTAATAGAAGCCCAAATTGTTCTTTTTCGTCCTGCCATCATGAGGCTTTAGCCCTCAATTATGAATTTTGGCTTAGATTTTTTATTTTATTTCTACTCTTCTCCTTGGAGCCGTTCCTGACAAAAAAAGCATTCATCTTTTTTCATTTGCACAAGAGCAAATGTAGGAACTTCTGTGTATTCTTTCAGTTCCTCCGATAAAAAAAACACAGTAGCTTAACTTGACAAAAGCAGCCCAAATTGCTCTCTCAAACACAGGCGGCATTGCTGGGAGGTGCAATTTTAAAGCAAGGAGGCCAACAAAGATATGGGGAGTAGAGAAAAGACGTTATCTTTCTCTCCCTTTCGCCTCTAATCTGGACCCCATTTCCACAAGCGTCTTAGCAATTTCCTGGCAGCATTTTCTCCATCCTCACTACTTTGTGAAAGTTAACAGAGCAGAAAAACAGAGTTGGAAGGGACCTTGGAGGTCTTCTAGTCCAGCCCCTGCTCAGGCAGGAAACCAGGGGTGGGATTCTACAGGTTCGCACCTATTCTCTAGAACTGGTTGTTAACATTCTTAGCAGTTCGGAGAACTGGTTGTTAGAAGAAACTACTGGCCTAATCCTGTAAGGAAGGCAGGAAGGAAGCATTCTGGTGTTGCTTACACAAACTGCATCTCCATTAACTCTTATTACATTCTTGGCAGGAATAGACTTCCTGTCTCAGGAACTTCTCTGGAGTTTTTTTTGCTGGTATTTTGCTTGTGTGGAGTGACCATTCAAAGTTACAATGGCACTGAAAAAAGTGACTTATGACCATTTTTTCACACTTATGACTGTTGCAGCATCCCCACGATCATAAGAGGCCAGGCAAGGAGATGCGTGCCTCAATGTGAGTGATATTGAGTTGGCCACGCCCAGCCAGTCACATGACTACCAAGCGATGCCCACCAACTAAGCCACACCCACAGAACCGGTTGTTAAAAAATTTGAATCTCACCCCTGTAGGAAACCCTATACCATTTCAGACAAATGGTTGTCCAATCTCTTCTTGAAAACATCCAGTGTTGGAGCATTTACAATTTCTGGAGGCAAGTTGTTCCCCTGATTAATTGTTCTCACTGTCGGGAAATTTCTCCTTAGTTCTAGGTTGCTTCTCACCTTGATTAGTTTCCATCCATTTTTCTTGTCTTCTGCTTTGCAAAATAGGTTGACCCCTTCATCTTCTAGAATACTGGTATCATATCGCCCCCTAGTCCTTCTTTTTACTAGACTATACCCAATTCCTGCAACCGTTGTTCATATGTTTTAGCTTCCAGCCCCCTAATCCTCTGCTGCTCTTCTCTGCACTCTTTCCAGAGTCTCAACATCTTTTTTATAATATGGTGACCAAAACTGGATGCAGTATTCATAGGTGTTCTCTAACTAAGGCTTTGGTGGGTCTGCTTTGGTTTTGTAGGAGCAGAATGGAATGTAGTGGTTAGCTCAAGGTCACCCAGACATCTGAGCGTCATTATTGCATGAATTTGCACCCTGCAGTATCAAAATTAAATAGCTGCTTTTAGCTCAGGTTACAAACCAACCTATCAGTACCAGCTAGAGATAATATGCTAAACATCATATGCAAGGTTGCACTCTAGAAAGGAACAGGTTGCAACATTTTTCATTTCAAAATACGGCATTCTGCAGGGTGTAAATGTCACCATCCGTAGGGATACAGTCTGGGAGAAATGCAATTCTTTGAAGTGCCAGCTTACAGAAGTTGCTAAATACTTGAAAAGTGTTGCTCTGATTAGCCATCAGGAGACAGGAGGTTATTACGGAACTGAATCTTTGGTGCTTTAGGGCAGGTAGTCCTCGACTTATGACTCCAATTGAGCCCCAATTTTTTGTTGCCAAGCGAGACAGTTGTTAAGTGAATTTTGCTCCATTTTACCAACTTTCTTGATACAGGTGAATCACTGCAGTTGTTTAGTAACATGGTTGTTAAGTGACTTTTCTGTTGACTTTGATTGTCAGAAGGTTACAAAATGACCCCGGGACATTGCAACCATCATAAATATGAGTTAGTTGCCAAGAATCTGAATTTTGATCATGCGACCATGGGGATGCTTGCAAGTAAGTATGTGAAAAACGATCATAAGTCACTTTTTCAGTGCCGTTACTTCGAATGGGCTGGGCTGTCTGAATCTTGAATAAAGATAATCTTGTCAGACATCATCTCCAGTGGATTCATGTGGGCCCACAATTCAGTGCATGCTTGGGCCTGAAAATGCTTTGTATATATGGTGTATACACAAAGGATTTTGCAGTGTTTAAGGGAAAGAACCATCCTTTTCTGTTGCCCCCATTCTGGGAAAATTAAGCCTTTGGACGACTGCGGCTTTCTAAGCACATGCTGCAACACGTATTTTCTAGGCAAAGTGTTGAAAGAAAATTGCGCATACTGTTGAAACTCATTGGTACCTTCTTTGATTGCTTTCAAAACTTTTAGCTGCTTCTCAATTATCGTCGGCGTCTAACAAATGAATTCTGATTTTATTGTTCTCTGGCGCATAACTCTTCAGCCGGAAGAAGAGCCATCTGTGACTCACACGCTTGCAAGAACGTCTTTAAACAGCTAGAGTTGGCCCAATAAAAGAAAATCATCTTTCTCTTAATCTGCATCTCCCAGATGCTTCATAAAATGTCACAGGACAAAGGAGGGATTCTTTCTTCCGTGTTGTCCACTGTCAGGGTTGCTAGTAGGCATCGTCTCCTGAACAACTCTTGTTTGCAACTGGATGGAGCCACGGGGCAATTGTGGTAACAGGAAATGCCTTATGTGCCAATACAGGAAAATACTTGTAGCTCAGGGTTAAACTGTGGAGTTCTTGGTGCTCTCTGAGTTTGCTTGTTTGCTTGCAGATGTTTCTTTACCCAGCTAGGTAACATCTTCAGAGATGTTGCGAGGTCTTCAGAGAACATCTTCAAGCTCAGAGAGCATCAAGACTCTGAAATGCCTTATATCTAATAAGAGAGCACTTCTAGGAGAAAAAGCAAAGGTGCTTTTTCAAGAGGCAACTGGACTTTCTTGAAGAAGTTCTGCTTCTTGTCCAAGAAGCTTCTTCAGTTCTAACTGAGTGGTGGGGAATGGGAGGATTTATATTCCTTGCAGTCATCTGGTCGTTAGCATTCTTTCTGAGTGTTGTTGAGACCACTTGGAATTTTATCTGTGCCCTCATGGTCACCTGAATTGTGCAAATGGACGTGGAACCATTATGGAATTGCTGAAAGAACTGTGTGGTAAACAGGAGATGGGTGGTGTCATATCCCTCCCTCTGTTGAGAGAGGGCCATTCTGTTTTTAATATAAACGGCCTTTTTGACCTTTAGATAGACATCTAGGAGATGTGGTACCTTAATTTGAGGGGAGGGTTATTCTTTGGGGAATACTATAGTACAGAGATCTTGGTAACATTAAGACTTGTGGACTTCAACTCCCAGAATTGCTCAACCAGTAATGGTGGCTGGGCAATTCTGGGAGTTGAAATCCACAAATTTTAACGTTGCCAAATTTGGAGATCCCTAAATAGGAGGCAAACCATGCTAATTTGCAAAAGGAAACATCCAAAGAAATCTTGTAGCTCCTTTTGCAACTAACTTCATCAGATGTCACTCATCTACCAGCACCGACTCGGTTCCTTCAGTCAGTTCTCCTTGGTTGGCCTTTGGGCCTAATCACTGAGGTGAAATAATAGTTGCGACAATAGCATTCATTCAGCAGCACTCCAGCCAGAGATTTTTTTTTTCTTTCCAAGTCTATTAGAGCAGGCAGAAAATGCTTTTGCAGCTTTTGAACGTTAAGATCGATTTGCAAAATTGGAACAAGACAAGTGTGTCCAGAGCCTGGTTGCTTCCCCATTTAAAAAGGTGCTGCTTATTTCAATCTGCATTCCATTTTCCCCTCTAATTAGGGAACATGATAAGTTCAAAGCCAGCTCTATTCATTTCTGTGTTGTGACAAAAACAGGCTGAAACCAAGAGTGAACTGCTGGGAAAAGTGAGGGAGGGAGAGAGAGGGGGAAAAAAAACCCACCTCATAACCAGAAATCTCCCTCCACCCTTTCCACCCCTGCCAAGTTTGAAAAGGCCAGAGCCTGAGAAATCCTGAAAAATTAATGGGGTCTAGGTAAGTTTTGCACACTTGCCACTGACCTCTCCTCTCCCAAGCCCACCCCGGGTCACCAATGAAAACTTGGTAGCACAATAGCTGCACAGTGGCAGTGCTTTTGTATGTAAATATGACCTAAAGCGATGCAGGGAGCTGGTGGCCCATTGTGGCAGCCGCCAGCGCGATTTCAAAAAGGCGCACTTGGGCCTTTCAGAGCGCGCAGAGAGATACCGCAAATGTCATCAGTGGGGTTCTTCCCTTGGCAGGCCCCCGGATCCTCCTGCCATCTTCCTCCACCATAAAAACATAATCAAGAGTCGCTGCTAAATAATGTAAAAGTTGCCTCCGAGGGGTTTAAGAGACAGCCAGACAAAGAAAGGGCTTTTCAAAGCACCCCTGGCCGCTTCCCCCTCCCTCCGCCACTGATGACCCCCCACAGCTTTTCCCTCCTTCCTCTCTCCACCGCCACCCCTTTTTTCTTTTCAAAATATTTTCAAGCACCTCACTGAGTTCTGAACTCATAATGGTTTGCATTTTCCCAGTATAGGGAAGGTTGGGGGGTGGTGGGGATTCTTTTTGCCTTTCTTTCTTTTTCTTCCCCGCTTCCTTTTATTGCTAAATTTTTCCAGTGACTGGACAGCTTGAGTTTCCAGTCTCCTGTTAATGAGGAATCAGATTTCAAATTGTAAGAGCTCAGATAATACTGATTGGGTTGTGTTTTCCTATTTTTGTTTCCAAAAGCAGAATGTGTGTGTTTGTACTTGGAGGGGGGGCGGGATGCCAAGACCAACCCACCCTCCCATCCATCTTTTTTCTTTTCTTTCTCCTTCCTTCCTTCATCCCTCCCTCTTTCTCTCCCATCTTTTTCCTTTTCTTTCTCCTTCCTTCCTACTTTCCTACCTACCTACTTACCTAACCACTTACATATCTACCTAGAAGGATTCAGCACATGGTGGTAAAGATGACCCTTGTTCAGCGACCATTTGAAGCTATGATGGTGCTGAACAAGAAGATTGCAATTATCAGATTATTCAAGTTCTTGTTTTATAACCTTGCCAACTGCATGAAATCTCTCTGTTAATGGTACTGTTGTATTTCTTTACCAGATAGAGAACAGAAACTTTATTTCATTCATCAACCAATAAAAATGCATTCTATATAACAAAGCAAAATTATCCTGCAGCATTAGAGAGGCAATATCTGGTTTCATATAGGTGTGTGTGTTTTTTAAATTTCCCTTGCAAAACAGCCGTGGGAAGAGCATTACCTTGGGCTAGAGATATTTCCTGAATTTGGGAACTGTAACATTCATTTCTTTATTTTATTACTTTGTTACTTTGTAAGTTAAGTCAAGGGTGGCAAACAACATCAGCTTGGAAAAGAGTAATCTGCTTCAATGCAGTATAGGTAAGTCCCTCGACTTAGGACCACAATCAGGACCAGAAGTTCCATTGCTAAGTGAACGGTTAACCTTTTTATATGGTTTAATGACCTTGGGGGGTGGCTTTTGTTAAGCGAATCATAGCCGTTGTTTAAGTAAATCTGGTGGTCAGTGAGTAAATCTGGCTTCCCCGCTGGACTTCGCTTGTTGCAAGCTGGCTGGTGATCCCTGACCCAGAGATGCTGCAACCATCACCAATACATGCTAGTTCCCGAGTGCTTGAATTTGGATTGCATGGCTGTGGGGTTGCTGCCATGGTTTGAAATGCAGGGGCTGGCTGTAAGTCACTTTTTCAGTGCAACTGTGATTCTGAATGGCTGCTAAAAGAATGGATGCATCTTGTAGTTAGTAAATTTGTTCTGTTAGTAAATTTGACTGTTTTGTCTATAAGTGCGAAGAGTTATATACAGTAAATCATAGGTTTGTAATAACCGCAGGATTTTTTTTCCTGAGTAATTGGTGAGATATCTCTTGACTTCCTGGAAGACTTTCTGGTTCAGAGTTAATTACAAAAAATGGGCTTGCTTCACTTTCCGTGGTGGGGCCAAGAATTTCTTTGATTAGACATTTAGAAGAGATTCCCGTTTGGAAGACTATTGAAGAATTGTTCCATCAACATCTGAGATGCTCCTTGAAAATCTACCCAAGAAAATTAATTATTCTTCCTAACTGCTTTATTCTTTCAAATCTTTTGCCATAATGGAGATTTAGACTCCATCACCATTCGGCTATTATTTCTGTGTAAACAGAGTCATGCCCTATTGCGTCAAGTAAACAGTCAATTATTTTCTATTACCTTTGGCTGCAGATAACGAAAGGTGTAAGGTAATGAGCACAGCAGGGTCATGGTTCTTCATTTGTTTGTGTTCTTCCCAATAATTATAATAATTGTGGTTTGAAAGGGTTAAATATCCTTGAATGCTCAGCTGCATTTTGATGTGGTGCTCCAGAGGGGCTGCCTGTAACTGGGTCAGGATGATTTTGACTTGCAGCTAAGTATTGTCTTAAATTAATGTCAGTCATTGACATGGTACCTGAAGTTACACCTTTCATTTGTACAGCTATGACAACAATTTAACTTTTTAAGGTCTTTCTTAGCTCACTGTGGATAAAGTGTCTTTTCCAGAAGATAGCACTTAGATTTATATACTGCCCCATAATGTTTTACAGCACTCTCTAAGCTGTTTACATATTGCTGCTAGCTATCTGGGTCCTCTTTTTACTGATCTCGGAAGGATGAAAGGCTGAGTCAACCGTGAGCTAGTTAGGATCGAACTGCTGGCAGTTGGCAGAAATAGCTTGCAATACTGCATATCTCATATTTCTACTGAACTGTTTACCTCAGTAAAATATTTCTCAACCGTGGCAACTTTAAGATGTGTGGACTTCGTCTCCCATAATTCCACAGCCAGTCTTGCTGGCTGTGGAATTCTGGGAACTGAAGTCCAGGCATCTTTAAATCGCCATGGGTGAGAAACATTGACTTTGTGTAACAAAACTGGCTTTTGGAGTGACTGCTTTTCTCTGAGTCATCTTCCTTTATATGTGTTTTAAATTATACATTCTAGTTGGTAATAATTTTGGTTGGATTAACTAAAACAATAAAGAAGAAGGTGAAAGCTTTAGACCAGGGGTGTCCAACCTTTCACCTTCCCTGGGCCACATTAGAAGATGAAAATTTGGTTTGGGCCGCACATAAAATAAAATAACAGTAACAATACCTGATCATCCAAAAAAACCATAGAAAACATAGTTAACATATTAAATTTATTTGGAAATGAAGTTAGTGAGATGTTTTTATTATTAATTATTTATTAAAAATTATTTATTTTTTATCACGGTTTTTTTATCATGGTTTATTTTCCGCCAAATTTTGCGGGGGTGGGGGAAAGCTCGCCCGCCTTGCGCCTACCTCTCCTCCTGTAAATGGCCCGGCTGGATGAGGCAGGACTGGAAGGCAGAAGCAGCAGCAGCGGCGGGGGGCAGAAGCAGCGGCGGGGCAGAAGCAGCAGTGGTGGCGGGGGCAGAAGCGGAGGCGGCGGGGCAGAAGCAGCAGTGACGGCGGGGGCAGAAGCGGCAGGGGCAGAAGCGGCGGCGATGGCGGTGGTGGCAACAGCAGGAGGTGGCGCCTGACAGCGCCTGCTTTTCTGTTGCTCCTTGGCCTGGCGCTCACCTCGCCCTGCCTCGCGCCTGCTTCTCCTCCTCCTCCTCACTGGCTCTGGCACAAAGGTTGGGGTGGGCACTGGGCCGCATTACAAGGTGACCTGGCCGCATGCGCCCTTGGGCCGCAGGTTGGACAAGCCTGCTTTAGACTTTGAGACTTCATCAGGCAGAATGAATGGTATTAAAGAGAAAGAACCAGAATAGTCAACACTTCAAGAATGAGCATAATTCTTGATGGATGACAATGATGATGGTATTATCCATTGAGTCAGGTCCAACTCTTGATGATTCTCTGGGCCTCTCTACATCTTCCAGTCTTGCTCTACTTCTTTCTATACTCTGTTGGCCTGGTTTCCTTTTACAGCTACCTTTTCCAAACCTAATTGCTTTTTCCGGTGAATTCCCCCCACATGACATGGCCAAAGTAAGTGAGACACAGTTTTGTGATTTTATTCTTGATGGATTCCAGCTTTGGGGCAAGTCACAGAGGAGCAACCTTGTCAACTATTTTGGATTCTCTTCAACTCGAGAACGTGGACAGGATGTGTGGAGAGATTATCTAGCTAAATGGGTATCATCTGTCTGTATCGATCTGTAGTATACAGTGCCTTGAGCTGTGTCTTTATGCCAAAATATAGATGGATATATATGAAAACTAAAAAGTACACGAGACTTATGTGGGAAGAAAAGTCCATTCTGGAAAATTTCAACAAATTCATGTGAAAAAAATACCAGAACGAAGACCTCTAAGAAGACTCAACAAGCAATGGATAAGATGATGGCACTCAAGGAAGAAATGAGAAAAAATTGGAAGCCTTATCAGGAATTCTAAAATGTTATTGAAGCTGTAGTAAATTGCATCTTATAAAACACATGGTAGGCTTTCTGCTTTTTTCTTGGAACTCAAAGCAAACCTGGCCAGCAAAACTTTTGAGTGAGGTATGTAGGTAACACAAACATTTCAGTGAAGAGGCCTGCAGATCATAAACTATAAGAGGTGCCCAAATTTATGCTCTGTTTGTTTTTCTTTTTTCTAAAATAGTAAAGTATCTTCCAGAAGATACTAATAGGCTTAAAATTAAGGAGTGATGTCTTGTCTGGTCTGAAACCTTCAAAGAGGGTGAGTCCCCATCATGCTGCCACAGGCAAGGCTGAAATTCTGGAGAATTTTCTTTTTCAATGGAAACATTCCGCTTTATAGAAATCTGATTAAAGTTACAACCTTTGTCTCTGTTTCCCAATGCCAGGATACAGAACTGGGCCTTTACTTTTAGGCTATAGTATCTATGGTGCTTCTAAATCATCCAAGTCATAGTGCTTTTACAAAAGGCAATTGGACTTTTCTCTGTTTTTCCTTGAAGACGTTTTGCTTCTCGGCCAAGAAGTTTCTTCAATTCTAACTGAATGTTGGGGAATGGATGGATTTATATTCCGTGCAGTCATCTGGTCACTAGTACTCTTTCTGAGAGTCATTGATACCACTTGGAGGTGTTACCTGTGCCCTTAGAGATTTGCGCTACCTGAATAGCGCAAATGGGTTTGGCACCTTCTCGGAACTCCTGAAAGGACTGTATTGAAAACAGGAGAGAGGTGGCATTGTACCCCTCCCCCTCTGTTGACAGAAGGCTGTTCAGTCTTAATGTAGATGGCCTCTTTGACCCTTCTTTCAAACCAGTGTTCTCTGCCAGAATGTGGACTTTTAGGTTAGTAGAAAGAAAAGCCTTGGGAACTGCTACTTGCATTCCAGCTTTAAAAACCATACTGGATCAGACACAAGACGTTGGCCATTTAGCCTCCTTTTTCAAAAAAAGGTCCACTGTCTTGTTTTTTTTCCCCCAGCACAGTTACTATGTGCTCTGTGAAAAGACTGACCTTGTCACCAGCTGCTGCTGTCACGGATGTTGTCTGCTTCGTCTGAGCTGATTGTGAAAAGCAGTGTAACTTCAAAAATTAGCTTTTGAGCTTCTTTTTCCTGGTTTCCTTCCTATCTTTGTTCCTTGTGTCTGGCAGTATTTAAATTATAAGTGTGAGCCTTTATTATTGAAGGTTAAGTTGCTAGAGGGGTGTTTTAAACTAAAAAGCAAAAAAGGCTTTAAATAAAACATCTATTTATCATCACAATGCTTTAAATACAATAATAACTATCATTGCAATGTGTGGTTATGGATGTGAGACACACATTCCTAAGACACACACACTTACCTGAGGAATAGAAGGAAGACGGGGTTATTTGTTTGGAATTATTTAACTTGGATGTCAAAGTGACTCTGGGCATCTGATACTTTAAAAGTAAAAATGATTTAGAAAACCCGCAAAATAACACCACAAAAATACAGTGACATAGGCTCCCTAACTATCTTCCCCAAAGCCTGGGAGTTTTAAAGACTTCTGGAACTTTATCAGGATGGGAAATACCTGGAACTCTGAGAGAAATACAAGCAGGTTTCGATTAGTGCAGTTAATGATTCCCACAAAACGAACGCATTATCTGAATTTGCGCTATTTGACATGACATTTCTGTGTATGATGGAATATAGTCTGGATTCCCAGGAGAGGGACAGGTGTTTTCCAGAGGAGTAAGAGGCAGCTTAGTTCAGATAACTTGTGTTGAAAGAAAGACGGTGAAGTTGGTTCCTTCCTAATAGCTCTCAGAGTTCTCAGGAGCTGTGGTGGCGCAGTGGTTAGACTGTGGTATTGCAGACAAACTCTGCCTATTTCCAGGAGTTCGATCCTGACCAAGGTTGACTCAACCTTCCATCCTTCAGAGGTAGGTAAAATGAAGTGGTATATAAATCTTAAGCGCTATTGCTATTGGCATATGCCTACTGTAGATAGTACAGATAGTCCTTGACTTACAACAGTTCATCGTGCCT
Source organism: Pseudonaja textilis (assembly GCF_049901715.1). Taxonomy (NCBI): domain Eukaryota; kingdom Metazoa; phylum Chordata; class Lepidosauria; order Squamata; family Elapidae; genus Pseudonaja; species Pseudonaja textilis. The sequence continues at coordinate 9,982,706 of NC_141990.1, read as the reverse complement.
GTTAAAAAAAGTGACTTATGATCCTTTTTCACAATTATAACCGCTGCAGCCATCCCCATAGTCATGTGATCAAAATTCAGATCCTTAGCAACTGATTCATATTTATGACGGTTGCAGTATCCAGGGCTCACGTGATCCTCTTTTGTGACCTTCTGACAAGCAAAGTCAACAGGGAAGCCAGACTCACTTTACAACCTTGTCACTAGCTTAACAACTGCAGTGATTCACTTAACAAACTGGATCAAGGGTGATTGTAAAATGGGCCAAGAATCCCCTTAACAATGATATCGTTTAGCAGTGGAAATTTTGGACCTAATTGTGGTCATAAGTCAAAGACTACAGTTTGGCAAGATTCTGTGTGCCAAACCGTGTGGAACAATAAAGAAGTCTACTTGGAAGAATTGCCACATGTCTTTTTTGGTTTTCGGAGCCTCCATTATCGTAATTGGCTATAGTTTGACGGGAATAGGCAATGTCAAATTTTTAAACATATTTTTACAGTTATATAAAGGATAAATAGAATATACTTATAAATTAAAATTACGGTTAACAAAGTTGCAGAGGAGTTACAGAAAGCAGAATAAAAACAAAAATCTAAATATCATTCCTAAAGGTAAGTTTAGATGGACAAAACCGTATTTATTGTCTCTCAAAGCACTTTTAGCAACATAGACTCAAATGTTTTCTCTTTAAACCTTCATACATAATGCTGGTAGACACAGCATGTGGTGCTTTATCCGCATCTTGGCAAATTTGCATGCTTCGATCAAGGTTAGTGTCAGCATCCGTAATTTTCTGTGTTGCGAATTCTACAGCTTGAAAGCTATTTTCAGATTCCTTGAGAGTGAAGTCCCACGTTAGTGTTTTTCTCTGATGGGATCTTCCTTTTCTCCATTCTGCATACCCAATGATTAACAACATCTAAAAGCCCAACCACAACCCTGTAGGCGCCTGCATCAATGGCACACCTGCTAGCCTTCCATTAATTGAATTTTGGTTGCATTAAACATGACCGAGTATCAATTTATGATTCATATTAAATCAAATGTCCCATTATTCAAACTGATCCTTATCACAAACTTTCTATACTATTTCAGAGTAGAATAAGAGACTCCTGTACTTGGTAGGTTTGGGTGCAGTGGGAATGAGATGGCGACATTAAATGCTAACAAGTAGTCTTCAACATATGGTCACAATTAGGACCAGAATTTCCGTTGCTAAGCAAGATGGTTGTTAAGTGTCCGATTTTACGGCCTTGTTTTGCTGTGAATGTTAAGCAAATAGCTGCAGTGGTTATGCGAATCCCACGGTTGTTAAATGAATCTGAGTTCCCACACTGACTTTGCTTGTTGGAAGCCAGCTGGGAAGGTTGCAAATGGCAATCACGTGATTCTGGGACAGTTCAACTGTCATAAATAAATAGTTGAGGTAGTCCTCGACTTACAGCCATAGCTGCTGAGCCCCAAATTTCTGTTGCTAAGTGAGACAGTTGTTAACTTAATTTTACCTGATTGATTTTACCCCATTTCTTGCCACAGTTGTTAAATGAATCACTGCGGTTGTTAAGTTAACAAGCATGGTTGTAAAGTGAATCTGGCATCCCTATTGACCTTGTCAGAAGGTTGCAAAGAGGGGATTCACAAGGATACTGCAACCATCATAAATACGAGTCAGTTGCCAAGTCTCTGAATTTTGATCACATGACTATGGGGATGCCACAACAGTCGCTAAGTGTGGAAAATGGTCATGAGTCACTTTTTTCATGTGATGTTGTAACTTCAAACGGTCACTAAATGAACTGTTGTAAGTCAAGGGCTATCTGTACATGCTGGTTGCCAAGCACCCAAATTTTGTTCATGTGACTGTGGGGATGCTGAGATGCTTATAAATGCAGGGACTGGCCATAAATCACCTTTTTCAGTGTTATTTTAAACAGGTGGTATAAAGTCAAGCAGAAACCTGTTGTCATGCCCCTGGTGGAGACTGACTCTGAGGAAGAGGAGGAGCAGCCAACAGGGAGTGGGAGGGTGGCTCCAGAGGTGGTGGAGGAGGCTGGGGAAGGGCAGAGGCCGGCTGAGCAGCCAGAGGAGGACCCAGGCCCATCCCCTCTCCATCCTAGGGCATGCAGGGAGGAGAGGATCAGGCTAAAACGTGGTCTACTTGGGAGGAGAGGGCCATGATCCTCTTCATGGGTTGCAGGTGTGAGGTTTGCATAAGTGTCAGCCTTCAAGATCCTTTCTACTGCTTTGCATCTTTTGGCTGCCATAAGTAACGGAGGGGAGGAGGGGCGGATATGTCTGGGAAGAGAGCTGGAGGTGTTACATTCTTGTGTTGTGTAAATGAGGAGTGGGGGGAGTATAAATTCCTGCTCTTAAGTTTCTATTCCTGGCTTAGCTTTCTTTTCTCTGCGCAGCTGCAAATCTTTATCAAAATGTGTCAAGGTCAACGGACAGAGGCCTCATCACCACCTGAAGATGCCCACATGATCATATTCACAACTTTTAATTGGAAGACTCATTTGAACTATGAGGGGTGGGAACGTTTCCAACACTTTGTATATGTGATCTGCGCGCCTAATTTCTCAGATTCAGAATTCTATTTGATGCTACCACTTCATTTTCAGTAAAAGACATCTTTGCTCTAATCAAAAGAGTCTAAGTTTTTCTTTCTTGAATTTTGAATGGAGCACCACCTGACAATAAGAGTTTGGACCTGCGTGCTAACAGATGCTGGAGACAAATTAGCGTTTTATTCCTAAAGAAGGTTTATTTTGGTTGGCGTTCTTCCAATGAACTGTACCTGGTTATCTTCCTGAAGCTGACAATTATCTATCCTGGTCTGTCGAGGAACTTTATTCAATGCGGTTTGTTTTTGGTTTTTGCTTCATTATCGGCTCTTTGAATGTGAACTGTGTTTCTTGCCTTTGAAATGTTATTTTGAAAATAGTTTACTCCTCCACTGTGAACAATTAAACAGTGAAGCCAAGTTGAAGGCATTAAAGGACTTTTAGTTACGTTTTGGGTTTTGTTATATCTCTGATATACTCTGGGTCATCACACCTGTATTTGGAAGATGTAGGAATCAATAGACTAGAATAGAATAGAATAAGACCAGGACCAGAATCAGAACCAGAAACAAAACCAGAATAACAGAGTCCTCTTAAAACTATTCCAACTTTGCCTCCCTCCTGTCCTTTCTCTCCCATGCCTCCTGATGAAAGTCAATTTTAAGCAAGGGGTTAGCATCCTGTGACTTCGGGGTCATGTGCAACTTTCTGGTTCTCAGAACAGCCATTTCCTGCCACCTTGATATAGGAAACGCCAAACAGTAGTGGAAACCCTGAACCGGCATATCATAATGAAAATAAATTAAAATAAAACAAAACTTTTCTCTGTTTTTTCCCCCCTACTATTTGGCTCCCTGCTGTGGCCATTCCCACTTTGACCTACAGTTATGCAGAAGCCGGCTTCTCCATTCTTCAAAATGCTTTTTCATGGAACGGAAAATGACTAACCGGTTTCTGCTTTTGAAGCAACAAAGAACATGCTGCCTGCATAGTGTATGGCTGTTAGAAAATAACTTTTCCTTTTTATGTATAGTGTATTCCCAGCAGAGGCATTTATTTGAGAAACGAAATGCTTCTGGTTAGCTTCTGTATGGATTCAGTCCAGCTCAAAACCACTGCCATGAGTAAAATTCATTTGGCGGCGAAGGAAGTAAAAACAAATGTTTCCTGACATCGGGCACTTCTGCCCAAGGGCCTTTGGGAGCTATTTTCCTTCTTGTTTCTTTTTTCGTTTCTAAAAATCTTTTTAAATTACTCTTGCATTACTCTGAGTTCAGACTTGGCAGCCGAAGGCAGGGTAAATATTGAAACAATTTAATTGTTGGATGATATAGTGGAATTCCTCAGTATATATCCACGTACATACAATATATTTATTACGGAAAGGTTATATATAAAAAAGGTCTTCTCCTTGCCCTTATGTCATTCGAAGGTCAGGAAATGAGCTTCATAACTTCTCTTGTGATCCTGTTTAAAAATAAAGGGGAAAAAAATGAGTCAGCTTTGACTCTGAAGAGCTGGTCTATGCATGCATCTCTAAAAGTATTTGTGTCTATATGCAGGCAGGCAAGGAAACACTCTGGTTAGCTGTTGCCAACTCTGGAATTCCTTTTTCTTTGAGGCTCATGGAGGTCCAAGGCATGATAATCACAGCTGCATTTTAAGCCAACCAGTTACAGGTAGTCCTCAACTTACAGCAGTTCATTTAGTGACCATTCAAAATTACAATGGTATTGAGAAAAGTGACTTAAGACTTTTTGAAATGCCACATGATCAGAATCCAGATTCTTGGCAACTGTCTCGAATTTATGACGGTTGCAGTGTCCCGGGGTCATGTGATGATCCCCTTTTGCGACCTTCTGACAAGCAAAGTCAATGAAGAAGCCAGATTCTCTCAACCACTGTGTTACTAACTTAACAACTGCAGTGATTCATTTAACAACTGTGGCAAGAAAGATCATAAAAATGGGGTAAAATTAAATTAACCACTGTCTCACTTAGCAACCCCCATCTCATAGGGTTGTTGTGGGGAAAATAGGAGGAGAAAAGAATGTCTACCACCTTGAGCTTCAGCAAAGAGGGATCTAACATATTCCCTGGTGGTTTGTTGGCCAATTCTTAGGAAATTCTTCCGTGAACTCCAATTGAGCTCTGCATTCTTGTCATTTAAATCTACTGTGTTGCCCTATCTCCTGAAACAACTTTGGAATTATTAGCATTCTTTATTGGCCCAGTGTGATTAGACACACAGGAAATTTGTCTCCGGTGCATAAGCTCTCAATGTACATACAACAATAGTGATAGAACATTATCATAGTCATTGTAAAAATACATTCGTCATAAAACATTAGATACAACACGTAGTGATAGTCAGGGATATACCAAACAAGCAATCAACATATATCATACTAGGATACTAATTAAACAATATAAATCGTAAGATACAAGCAACAAAGTTATAGTCATGAGAAGATAAGGAGATAGGGAATAGGGAAGATGAGAATAATGATGGCAATACTGAACAAGCCTTTTACATGACAACCCTTGAAGACAGACATCGAGTTTTCCTGTAGCCTTCTCCCCTCTAGAATAAACATTCTCTTTATCGGCAACTGTTTCTCATAAAGGTTTTTCCTCCAGGTCCTTTATCATCTCAGTTACTCTCTGCTGGACATTGTCAGTGTCTCCAGCTTTCAGTGTCCTCCTTAAAATGTGGTGCCTTGAACTGAATGCCTTATTTTAGATGTGGTTTTGCTAACACAAATTAGGCATTGGTTGATGTTGACACTGATGTTCTGGTGATGTAGCCTAGCATTGTTTTGCTTTAATTCTTTTGCAGCCCCATCACATTGTTAGTTCATGTTTCACAAGTGACCCACCAAGACAGTCGGATTCCTGTTGCATGGACTGCTGCCTCCTGTGGTTCCCCACATCCGATTCTTGTGTGTTTGATCCCCCCCCCCCCCCAAATATATAAGGATTTGCATTTGTAGTTGTTGAAGTTCATCTTCCTGGATTTTGCCTTTCATTCCAGCTTTTCAATATCCTCCTGATCCTAGTTTTTGATACTGTCTCTTTGCTATCTCCCAATCTTTGAGTTTGTCAGAGTTTTGCAGCACATCCGATCAGCACACAAATAAATAATTCTGCAGGATTCATGTACGTAAGAAACTTCTTTATATATAATACCATACAGCAGAAGTCAGCATACAAAATCAGGAACACAGAAGCAATATTTACAGAAGCAAGTCATTACAGAATAGAGAGATACAGAGGAGAGGGGTACAGAGGACAAACCAACTCTTATATACAGCCCATCAATTTTAAGCCACGCCCAGGTTTAAGCTATGCCCAGATTCCAGGCTGTCCCTTATGACCCCATACGAACAAATAATATGTTTCAGTTTTCAAACAGTCCCCTGACCTGTTGTCATGTCTATTCAAACAGTCCCCATTGGCTGACCTGTTGTCATGTCTATTCAAACAGTCCCCATTGGCTGACCTGTTGCCATGTCTATTCAAACAGTCCCCATTGGCTGACCTGTTGCCATGTCTATTCAAACCGTCCCCATTGGCTGACCTGTTGCCATGTCTATTCAAACCGTCCCCATTGGCTGACCTGTTGCCATGTCTATTGCAGCTAATAATTACTAAGACAGAGTTGCCTACAGATTTGATAACCATATTTTCTAAACTGTCATCTGTGTCATTTGTAAGTAAGGTTACAAAAATTCAGAACAGCCGAAGGTGTATACAGTATCTGTCCACACTTCCTTCCATCTTAACGTGAGCCTGCTGACTTTCCTCTTTCTGCTTGCTCTCACTTTGATTAACCAGGTTTTGTAGGAATATGTACATTTGAGCTTGTTACCAGGATCAACCCAGAATCTTTGTTCAGAAATTGTTGTCATGATTGTTAAGCAAATCACTGCCCATGTTAAGTGAATCATGCGGTTGGTAAGCAAATCCATCTTTCCCCATTGACCTTGTGTGTCAAAATTTGGCAGAAGGGTCGCAAAACACAATCGCATGATGCTCCAAACATCATAAAATACATGTTGATTGCCAAGCACCTGAACTTTGATCATGTGGCCATGAGGATGCTTCTACAGTTGCAAGGGTGAGGATCAATCATAAGTCACTTTTTCAATGGTGTAACTTTGAACAGATGCTAAACAAATTACTCTAATTGTGGAGACAATTACATCAGCAGAACTGATAGGTGTTTGGCTTTCAGGATAAAGGCGCATCTTACGAAATGGGTCCAAACAGCCTTGAATAATCCAACAACAGCAGCAAATCATGGCCATAAAATGCCTTATTTGGCCATTGCAAGACACTTTACTATCTATGGGTCACCAGGTGGATCATAACTCTGCGTTTAAAGTTCTACTATGCCAGGTGTCTCCAACCTTGGCAACTTTAAGACTTACAGACGTCAACTCTCAGAGTCTTAAAGTTGCCAAGGTTGGAGACCCCTGTACTATGCCATCGGAACTCTCATTTCCTGTGGTTTGCTGAGGCAGTTGCCATTAACCATTTGAAGACCCCCGTGTGTGTGCGGAAATGGCTTTATGTCAATCTATGGCTCCCCTGGGTGTAAGACTTGCCATTGGTTGCTTTTCTGCATAAGTTATAGGCTTAATTAATTAATGCGCTTGCTAGATCTTATGTTTGAGGCTGATTTTAACTGTGTTATTGTAATGTAGGTACTGATGAGTCAATACAAAATGCTTGCATCTCTACCTCTGTTCGTCTTTTGATTGTTATTATTAAATTATTAATTGTTCAATTATTCAATTAAATTATTAATTATTAAAAAGGGACTAACTGTTTTAAATTGCTGTAAGTCGAGAACTATTTGTACAGGTAGGCCTCAACTTACAACAGTTCATTTCGTGACCAAAGTTACAATGGCACTGAAAAAAGTGACTTATGACCATTTTTCATCCTTACAGATGTTTGAGCATCCCCATGTTCATGTGAGCAAAATTCTGACACTTGGCAACTGACTCATATTTATGATGGTTACATTGTCCCGGGATCAAGCAAAGTTCAATGGGGAAGCCAGATGCACTTAACAATCAGGTTACTAACTTAACAGCTGCAGTGATTCACTTTAACAACTGTGGCAAGAAAAGATGTAAAATGGGACAAAACTCACTCTAACAAATGTCTCACTTAGCAATAGAAATTTTGAGCTCAATTGAGGTTGTAAGTCGAGGACTACCTGTATATTGGTCATGTCTGAAACCCGCTCATGGAATGAATCCAGCTGCAGAACCATTTTATTGTCCTTTAAAGAATTCTTAGTGTCAGTTTTTTAAAGGTGCAAGGTTTTGTTAAAGTGCTTTCAGTTACATGGAGTATGCCAAAAGGAGTAGACAGTGATTTGCACTTTTATGCTTGGAACAGTTTTCAACAGGCTGAGAGTGCGGACATATCCATGAGGACTTTCTCTTGATCTAAGTTCCAGTTCCTTCACAAATGATTGTGCTGCTAGGTCATACCTCACACATGCATGTCACAATCACCTGCACACTAACCGCTCAGTATCTCAGGATTTTGTAGGTTATCTTCCTGCTAGAGGACAGGGTCCCCCCCATAAAATATTTTCACTTTAAGAATAATAGAATAAATTCAGTACGGATTGATGACAAAGCATCACCCAGAAGAAAAAAATAAAACGGATTTTTTTAAAAAAAAGAGATCGAAAGCGTAGGCAGGTTCTGCCTGGCATATTAATAACAAAATGTTATTATGTAGAATGTAGATGTAAAAATTCTACATGTCGAAAATGTAGAATGTAGAAAATGTCCTATCTGGCATGCTAATAACAAAAGAACAGGTACATCTTCCAGAGAAGTATTGTAGCGCACTGGTCCCCAGGCTTTCTGTCTTAACGGACTGGTTGGGGCGGGAGGGCTGGTTCTGTGTGAGTGGCAGACTCGTTCGTGAGTGCGTGCAACTCCAATTATGCAAGTGGTGGGTGTGCGCACCTTTCACTCGCGCAAATGGAGCTGCAGGTTCAATCTCCCCCGCTTGTGCAAGTGGAGCTATATGTGCTAGTAGGAGTGCCTGCCACTCAAGGAAATGGAGCTGCGCGTGTGAGTGCCAGCTCCCACTGCTTGTGCACATGGGGTTACACACGTACATGCGCTCGCCTGCCACTTTTGTGGCCCAGTTGTGAATGTGCCATGGCCCAATAGTGGGCCGCTAACCAGGGATCGGGAACCCCTGTTGTAGCTCAAAAACTGGGCATCCCCGGAAATAAGGTTTTAAGATACAGGAGAAGCATTTGTTTGTCTCTCTTCTTCAATCGTTGTCTTCGGAGTCATTCTCAATATAAATGTGCAAAAATTATGTAAGTCTAACAACATTTCGTAACAATCAGATTCATTACAGAAACAACAAATTAATCAAGCTAATAACTTTTATAGAATAATCAATTGAGTGATTCTTAATCATTTATTTTAGTGGAATAAACAGCAGGACTATATTTGCAATTCATTTATAATATCATGTCAGCATTACATTTGCAGCTGCTTGACTCAAAGTTGCAAAAGAGGACTTCACCATAAAAAGGTCATTTAATTCAGAGAAATAAGAAAGTTTATTTCCCACTTGAGGGGTTCTGTGAAATCGTAGAAATCCATCATTATGGTCTTTGTTTGTTTGTGAGGTTGATATACTCTCCTTTTCTCCCCAGAAATGTTCCTTCATCTGATTTTATTGCATAATAAAAACCTTGAGAAATAATGATTTATCAATGCAAAGCTTTAAGTAAAACAGAGATGGTCCTTGACTTACAACCTTGGAAAATGTGGAAGAGCAGTTTTTAAAACTGCTAAGAAACAGAGATCACACCCCCCAAGTCAGACACAACTGGATAAGGAAACTATTTTTATAAGATCAAGAACCAATGGTAGGTGAGGAATAACCTTAAATATTATATTTGCTAATGAAATACACTACAGAACTTTATCCTAAACAACTTATGTGAATAGAAAGGGAGTAGATGAGCTTTGAAATGTCACTTCTCTGACTCAAGATTTATATATAGGACCCCCACTGGAGAATATGGGTATTTAATTCTCAACATGACTAAAATATCCATATAATTAGTGTTTTGAATCTATTTATGCAATCACTAAAGTCTTTAATATAAGAGTAGCCTAAAAATAAATCCAAATACTTATTCAAAAGCTGGTGCATCATTTTGTAAGAAAGTCTGTAGTTTTAGGCAATTTGTGATTTCATTCTTAGGACCACCGACCTGGACAGAGATTTCCTGGAGCATAGTAACTTACTGTGAGCTTGCACTTATAATGGATGGATGATATTAAAAGAGTGAGGAACATGGACCAGAAGTTTGCCTGTAGTGGTCAGCCTTTTATCTTGACTGCAGTTATTTTATTTATTTAGTTATTTGTATCCCACTTTTATTATTTTTACACATTAATTCAAGGTGGCAAATATATCCAACACTCCTTCCTCCTCCTGTTTTCCCCACAAGAACAAACCTGTGAGGTAAGTTGCGTTGAGAGAGTGACTGACCCAAAGTCATCTTGCTGGCATTAATGGCTAAGAAGGGACTTGAACTCAGGATCTTCTGCTTTCTAGACTGGTACCTTAACCACTAAATTAAATTAACTCTCCTTTCATTTCAGCAGTTACCCTGCTGATTTTAAGCAATGTGCTCCTTCCTTCCTTCCTTCCTTCCTTCCCCCCTCCTTCCCTCCCTCCCTCTTTCCCCTTTCCCCATCATTCATCTTTTCCTTCCATTCTTCCACCCTCCCTCTCTCCACATCATCCCTCCCTCCTTTCCTTCTTTCCTTCCTTCTTACCTACCAACCTTCCACAGAATTCATACATTATATATGAGTCCCTCTTCAATATTTCCAAAAGCCATAAAAATAATGGGGATCCCCCAAATGTAGGCCTCATTTCTGAGGAGGGAAGGCCTCTGTAGGCCTCATTGCTATACAGTATTTTGGTACAGAACCAAGAAAGCGACCTTGGAGAAATCAGGCAGGAATGACTTTTGTAAAGATATACTTTTAAGCCCAGGAAATGACAAAACTTTGAGAAAGAAGCTCAGTTTGACTTCTGTTTGATTTATTCAAGTATAAGAGGGAGAAAGGTTGGTCAGGTTTTCAAGTCCTTATCAGTAAAGTATAATTCTAGTCAGACATTGGATTTGTTTCTTGATTTGGCCTACCTGGACGGTAGGTAGCTTTCTCATTGCTCAGAGGTCGGCTTTTTTTTTAAATCAAAAATAAAATAATCCTAACCCAAATACCCACTATTTAATCCACAGAATTACAGCCACAAAGAATATTTTTGAAAGTCTTGCCTATAAACCTCTTTCTGATATCTCTTTCCATCCTCCACAAATCTTTCATGCTTATAAATTTTTTTAAAAATGGCGGTCCACTGAAACCTGGATAAAATTCCTCTGAGGGTCATGGAGAACCCAGCTTAGTTGTTAAAAAAAAAAAAATCCTACATAATATTTTCTCTCTTTGTCTCTCACAGCCTAATCTACCCTGCAGGGCTGTCGCAAACTAGAACTGCCTTTTTTGCAGCGGGGTAGGGAGGTGTGAGAGGAGTAAGACATAAAAATAACTGATTCGCAGAAGTATTTCCACAAGCTTCTGTCTCCCTCAAAAAGAGATACATCAGCAAATGTTTGTTTTGATTCCTGACAAATAAATAACGAATTTAAGTCTCTAAGATAACTTGTAATCTCTCCCCCCCACCCAATCCCTTTTACCACTGATGTGTGTCTTCCCCAGACACAACTGATGTTTAATAGATTCAAAGGCTGGCAGGCTGGTAGAAAACCTGACTGCAAACAAGACAGTCTGCTCTTGAGTTTGACAACGGCTGATCAGGAATGAATTTGAAAATGGCCTTGATCAAAACCTTCTCTTCTCTTCTCTTCTCTTCTCTTCTCTTCTCTTCTCTTCTCTTCTCTTCTCTTCTCTCTCTCTTCTCTCTCACTCCACTCCCACTCTTCTTCCTCTCCCTTTCTTCCTCCTCCTCTTCCTCCTCCTCTTCCTCCTCCTCCACGGAAGCACCTAGCCTAGTACGGAGAGGAATCAGCCTGAATTTACTGCAAAAACATTTAATCTGTGTGTTGCCCAGAGTCATTTTGTAGTGTGATGGGTGGAAAATTAATTTAAAAAATAAAGTAAATAAAATAAAAATAGCTAGGGCTGATACCCCCAAAGTTCTGTGGAGCCTTATCTATTTATTCCCAAGATTAGGCTGCCAGACTGGGGAAGATTCCTGTATTATAGGCAAAATTTAATAAAGTAGTTAGTTTGATTTTGCATATGTGGGTTTGGTTATTCACACGTGACACCCACCCTCTTGTTCTCCTCTCTCCCTTTTCCACTCTCCCCCTTCCCCAGGATGTCCTTCTTTTATTTCAATAGTCCCTTGGTGGAGGCCACCGTTTCTCTCACTTTGCACCTTGTTTTTCTACTTTGGTAAATGCAGCTAGAAAATATTGAAGGTTTCCACTGTTATCCTCGAGAAGGTTATTAATTCCATCAGCTTCCTTGCTGGACATCTAGAGGTCGATCTAGAAAACAGAGCTTAATTATTTGCAAAACCTTGAATGAATAGAAAGCTCTAATGGCCTTTTCTCACTGGAGAATTAAAGTTCTCTCCATCCATCCTCGAGTCAGCAGAAAACTATAAAGCAGTATGAAACCTGCCATCCCTATTGCTGATCCCTATCTTGTCTTGGGTTCTCCTTGTTCCCAATCAGCTCCTTTGATCCATAGTAAGCTGATGAGGCCAATAGATTTTACACACCTTGAGGCTGCCCTTGGATGGTGTGGAAATTAAGGGGAAAAACTCAGGATTTCTTATGGCTAGCTCCTTCGAGGGCTGGGTGTGCTGAAGTAACATCAAGAGGATAAGATTTTGCTAGAAAGTATCAGAGCTATGCTTAGGTGCAAGCTACCTGCCCATTTGAGCATAGCTACTTGGGGGAAAAATTGTGACCCTCTAGACAGGGGTTCATATTCGACCCATGGGGTGCTTAGATCTGGCCTGTGGGGCTGTCCTGGAAGTAGTGAAGGACCAGCCTGTGGTGCCTTTGTCAGCAAAAATGGAGCTGGGGAGGGCCACGTGCAGTCCTCCCAAGTTCCGCTTTAAGCCACGATGGCCTCCTGCATCCCTCTGCCAGCAAAAATGGAGCTGGAGGGACCATGGGCAGTCTCCCAGAGCTCCATTTTCATTGAAAGACAGTTGCAGAGGCCATTTCAGCCGAAAACGTCCCGTCCCCCCGCAAGCTCCGTTTTCGCTGGCAGAGTGCTTGGGCCACCACAAGCACCCCCGACAGAAATGATGTGAAGCTATTCACGCCCACCCTGGCCATGCCTACCCCGGCCCCCCAAAGTCAAACAATCCTGATGCGGCCCTCAATGAAATTGACTTTGATACCCCTGCTTCTGGGAGAATTTTTAGCTCCCTTGCCAACCCTATTTCCAAGATCCTCGGAAGGAGTCGCAATTATAAGTATAGGTAGTCCTCAACTTACAACCATTCAGTTAGTGACCACTTGAAGTTAAAATGGCACTGAAAAAAGTGTTTTGGAACCATTTTTCACACTTACGGGGTGCTGCAACCGTCATAAATACATGCCAGTTGCCAAGCACCTGAATTTTGAGTATATGGCCATAGAGATGGTGCAATCGTTGTAAGTGCGAAGATTAGTTAAGATTAGCCATCATAACTTCAAATGGTTGTACGTTGAGGACTCACTTGAACAAGTTTGGATCACTGGAGACCTACAAATGAGGGTAAAATTATAGTGTAATGTCTTCTAAATCTTTTTTGAACTATTGATAGAAGCTTCGGGTTAATCTCTTAGGGGTATTAGTATTATTATGGTTAATCTTCAATTCGATTCACAGTCTGGAACTGGTAAAAACATAACAGTTCATAACATCATTGTCGTCATCATCATCATCATCATCATCCACAATATATAGTTAAATTAGTATGTGTTAGATATTTCTGCACATGCTTAAGCTTTAAGAAACCTCTTCAGCTTTCTTGACTTGATGAAGTGAAGCTGGTAGAGTTAGAAACTTCTTATTTGGATATGTGTTGTTTGTGTGTGTGTTTGTTTGTAATCCTAGAAGTAGCACAAAACAAATGACTGCTGAGCACTGTCATGAATTTACTGTGAAAGCTTCAAAATACTATTCTCTACCTGACCTTGGAGTTCTCGATATTATATCAGAGTGACATACTTGTCTTTGCAGGAGGGAACATGAAAGTTTGGATTGCGTTAAGCACAAAAGACGGGAAAGCTATGGTTGTCAATTGTCAGTTGTATTTCGCCTTGTCATTTGTTTGGAGTAGTGCCAAGAGAGTGCTTTTCCAGTGATAACAGTACTTTTTCAAATGCACTTGTAGGCTTGAATGCAAGTTGCGTGATTATCTCAAGATAGGAGAACATTTGGTTTAAGAACGTACACTTGGCCAGAGTTTTAAGACAGAAATTGCAGGAGCTTTTTTAAGTAATAAGAATTGAAGATCTTTGCATTGGAAGTAAGCCTATGAAAGTCTTATCTTCTTATGCATTAAAGCTGATGGGGTGTGTACATGATTAATATCCTCCAAAAGAGGAGAGAGCAGTTAAGTTCAACATAGGTATGTTGCCAGCTAGGCAGAAAATCACAGGTCAGTTTCAAGGATCTTAGAGTTGACCATAGTAACTAACTCAACTACAACAAATGAGAGTTGACTATCTCCATATAACATGTTGACCTTGAGAGCTCTTTTGGTCTATCTAACTATTCTCCTTTATAAAATGTATTTTTTTTTCTCCTGAAGTAGTAGTAGTTATTGCAAAGTTGTGTCTGACCCATCATGACTCCATGGACAATGTTCCTCTAGGCCTTCCTGTCCTCTACCATCTCCTGGGGTCCATTTAAGCTCATGCCGACTGCTCCATCCAGCCACCTCATTCTCTGTTGTCCCATTCTTCTTCTATTGCCTTCAGTCGTTCCCAGCATCAGGCTCTTCTCCAGTGAGTCCTTCCTTCTCATGAGGTGACCAAAGTATTTGAGTTTCATCTTCAGGATCTGGCCTTCTAAAGAGCAGTCAGGGTTGATCTCCTCTAGGACTGACCTCTTTGATCGCCTTGCAGTCCAAGGGATTCGCAGAAGTCTCCTCCAGCACCATAGTTCAAAGGCCTAAATTCTTTGGCACTCAGCCTTCCTTATGGTCCAACTTTCACAGCCATACATTGCTGAAGACCTTTATGTAAAAGAAAGCTAGAGGCTTAACAAGTTGTCCTTAACTGCTGAATAGTTCTAGGCATAATTGGAAGCTGTATGAGGAGGCAGAGCCTCATCATTGTCTCACCATTTGGAATGGATCACCAAGAAGATGAAGAAGTTTGGAAAGTCTTTCTTGATATAGAATCTTATAGAAAGCAAAAGACACCAAGGAAGCATTTTGTACCCAGTGTAAGAGAGGCTTCTCACACTAATAAAGTGGCTAGTAGTTTAAAACAGAGATCCCCAACGGTTCAATGCTGGGCTGTGGCCCATTTGGAACCGGGCTGCAGAAATGGTGGGCGAGTGCATGCACACATGCATGTGCACACATGAAGCTGTATTTGTAAAAGAGGTATGCATGCAACAAACCATTCTCCCCCCTTGCCACTACCTCCATCAGACCGCTGCAACTGTCATAAATATGAGTCAGTTGCCAAGCATCTGAATTTTGATCACGTGACCACAGGGATGCTCAATGGTTGTAATTAGTGTGAAAAATGGTCATGTCACTTTTTCCAGTGCCATTGTAACTTCAGTCACTAAATGAATGGTTGTAAGTCGAGATCTATCTCTATATTGATTCCACACTTGAAGGCAAATGTGCTTTCCAGAATTCTAGTATTTTTCACAGTCACCTTGGCTTCCTACTAATCTTAATCCAAGCTCAGAGGCAATCTTTCCATAGTTTTTCTTTTCTAATCCTGATTGTCACTGATGAGATTTGACAACTGTGTTCATTGTGAATTGCTGTTCATAAACATGTTAGCCTGCCTTCCTTCCTTCCTCCCTTCCTTCCTTCCTTCCTTCCTCCCTCCCTCCCCGTCATCAATCTTTTCCTTCCTTCCTTCCTCCCTCCCTCAAATTTCTAGACATCAAAATCCAAAACAAATTTGGATAGCTTCAAAATGAAATAAATAAAAATAACGCCTAATAAAAAAGAATAGTAATTCTCACCCCTGATCACACTCCATCCACACAAATATTCACCTCTGGCTTGGAAAGCTCTGACACTAACCCAAGGCCTCAAGGATCATCCAGGCTTTTTAAGGTGTGTGTGAAGGTGGGTTGGGTGAGGACCATACATATCTCTGTGGCCAGTGCACTTCCTGGTCCAGTTTGCTAACCCTGCTTAATGGGATCCAAAGGAAGCTCATTTCAAGATGAAGATAGGAGTGGAAAAGCAACCAAACTGCACATGTTTCATGACAGTGAGGTTCTGCTTGCGGTTGTTATCCGAAACCACAGTGGGTTTCCAGAAGCAAAGATTATAACTTGTCATCCATGGAAGAAGTGTAATTCCATGTAATT
>NC_141990.1:7424021-7524021 GCF_049901715.1 Pseudonaja textilis | reverse complement strand
GCAACCTTCCAATATTTGAAGGGTTGCAACAGAGAAGAGAGGGTCAATCTATTCTCCAAAACATTGGTTGCCAACCAGTGGACCAGGGATCACTGATGGTCTGCAAGAAAATTTTGGGGGTCCTCAGAGAAATGTCACCCCCAATCCAGGCTGCGTGAGAACACAAGGCTGAGCCACCCACATGGCCCGTGGAAACACAAGGCTTGCGTTGCTTGCATTGTGAACAACATGAGGTAGTGAGGGAAGGGAGGAAAAGGTGGAGGGGGGGAACTTGCCCCCAGCACCCCACTGGCCACTTCTTTCTTCTGCTTTTGGCTGCACATAAGGAAAGCAGCAAAAGTCTTTCTTTCTCTCCCCCAAACTCCGCCAGAAATGAGTCTTTGGGACCCTGCAAGGCATTCTGCTCCAAGAGGCTGCGCCAGCGTGACAAGTCTCGCAAAGACTCATTTCTGGCAGAGTTTGGGGGAAGAGAAAGAAAGACTTCTGCTGCTTCTGCTGCTTTCCTTGAAGCCAAAAGTCTCCTGCCCCCTCACCCCACCCCCCCAAAGGAGCTGCAGACGGTATCCTGCGATCCCAAATAAAGAATGATTGATCGGTAGGAAAACAGGGTGGGAATTTTCCTGCAGACTTTTTGGGGGGATTTTCCCACGGCCTCTGCGCCTTGAGATTTAAAATTATGACTTTGATGGTCCCTGAGGTCCAAAAGGTTGGCGACCCCTGGTTTAAAACACCTGAAGGCAGGAAGCAATGGATAGAACCTAACCAAGGAGACAGCAAACCTAGAATTAAGGAGAAATTTCCTGACAGTGAGACCAATTTATCAGTGGAACGACTCGCCTCCAGAAATTGTGGGGGCTCCAACACTGGAAGTTTTTAAGATTGGACAATCTTTTGTCTTTAGTGGTAAAGTGGGCTGGACTAGAAGACCTCCAAAGTCCTTTCATTTATGAATAAAATAGCCAACTTTTCGTCCCACCCTCCCAGGGACTCTGAGTGAAATTTGGACTGAGCTGCCAGAAAATGTTCCCAAGTAACTGGCCAAATTTGAGATGAATTTATCCAGTTTAACATCAGTTCCAACTGTATTGATTCAGAAATATATTTTATAGTGTTCAAATTCCCCTCATTTGTGACTGTTTTGTGACTGCAAGTTATTTCATAAGACTTCCATAGACTGTCCGTTATCCAGGGTGCCTCGTCTTAACTTAACCTGGCCACTTTTATCCATGTTTACTCACAAGGAAGTTTCATGGTGTGAAATGTACTGGTGTGATTATGTTTGAAGATTGCAGCCTAAATTCCTGAGAAGTGTGTTTCGATTTTTTAAACAAAAAAAAAAGCTTATCTTGATATGCCAGTATTGTTTAGATAGTTAGAAGAAAGGCTTGGCTTGTATTCCTTGGATTGAGAAAAGTAATTCTTGAATAAATAATTAATCTTGTCAATAGTAACTTGGCAAAAACACAAAAGTATATTATAAGTATCTGCAAATATGTTTAAATTAGAAAGGAGGATGCAAAAATCTGGGCACAGAACTGGAGGAAGTTGAGAGTAAAAAGAGGAGAATTGAGTTAACTTCTGCCTTAATATGAATAGAAATGTTTCTTTCTTAGGGTTTAATACAATATATCATATAGCAATATCATGTCATCTTATATTATTTTGGGCCTCCTACTCAAGCAGGGGGTTGGACTAGATGACCCCCAAGACCCCTTCCAACTCTGTTATTCTATGATTCTATGTAAAGGTAGCCAATCGATATAGTATCACTTTATCTATTTGCCTAATTTATTTGCATTCTTGTTTGCTTTTTATTTTATTTTGTTCAAAGTAGCTCAAGAAAGTCCAGGAAATTAACAACAAAAACATTTCCAATTCAGCATAAAAATGCAAAAGGACAATATCGCAATTAGGACTTGAACTATGCACAATGCAGTAAAAGTCCTAGAACTGTATAAAACATTTGACATTGCCCCTAAGACAGTTTAAACTTAGCAAACCAAAATTAAGGAATGATAAGATGTCATATCATACGCCGTTGCCTCTGAGTCCCTTGTTGATATTTGTCAGGTAAACAGCAATTTGTCAATAATGTTAAGTTTAATGGTGAGGACTAGTTTCCAGTGAATGTGAAAGATTCATTTCTGGAGTCCTACCAGGCTTTTCAAACTAACAGAAGAGAGAGAGAAAAAACCACACCTTATCAACTTTTCCTCCTGGCTTATAAACTTTCTAAGGGCTGTAAAAACATTGTAAATGAACCTTGTCATTCAGATTCAGAGATCTAAACAAACATTAACTAGTGAAGATAAAAACGGAAAGATTATTAAAAGCCAATTAACAACTTAAGGACAGGTTCATAAACATGGAGATCAGAAAGTTTCCGTTTTGGAGAAAGACAAGACAACATTCAAATTAAAAATATTTTAAATAATGGCAAAAAGCAAGCAACGTTAAATAAAAATAGCATAGACCAAAGCTATCCTTAGTGTAGGATTTTGTTTTCATGGATACTCCTGACAGGCTTAAAGCAGTATTTCTTATTAAGATATTGTGTTTAGCTCCCAGAATTCCCCAGCCAGTAAGTGCACACATATTAGAATAGAATAGAATAGAATAGAATAGAATAGAATAACAGAGTTGGAAGGAACCTTGGAGGTCTTCTAGTCCAACCCCCTGCCTAGGCAGGAAACCCTACATCACTTCAGACAAATGGTTATCCATTATCTGGAGGCAAATTGTTCCATTGATTAATTGTTCTGTCAGGAAATTTCTCCTTAGTTCTGGGGAATTCTGGGAGTTGAAATATATGGACTTTAAATCATGCTGACTGGGGAATTCTGGGAATTGAAGTCCACACATCTTAAAGTGTGGTGCTTGGGGAATTCTGAGAGCTGAAGTCGAGCTGACATAACTTAAACATGCTTTCTGGGCAATTCTGGGAAATGAGGTTCACACAACTTAAACCATGCTGGCTGGGGAATTCTGGGAGTTGAAGTTTACATACTGATAGCTTAAACCATGCTGGCTGGGGAATTCTGGGAGCTGAAGTCTACATAACTTAAATATGCTTGCTGGGCAATTCTGGGGCTTGAAGTCCACATAATTTAAACCTGCTTGCTGAGGAATTCTGGGAGTTGAAGTCTACATAACTTAAAAATCTCAAGGCTAAGAATGGAGTATCCAGCCACGATTCCCTCACTGACATTATTAACAGCTTTTCCTTCTATGGATTTACCATTTTTTTAAAAAAACAGGGGGGGGGGGGCTGTTAAATGTTGCAAATTCCATGTCTTAATAAAGGACCACACTTTTCTTTTTAATCCACTCCAAAGCTCCAGCTATTTCCATTCTTCCGGTGAACGGTAATAAAATCTCCCCTTTCATTTGTCCAACATTTTCTCCCTCCTGAGAAAGAAGCTTCATTTTTTTTTCTACTCTGCCCCTGCAAAACCATTTCTAATTCTTCTTCTTAAGGTATTAAGATTCAGAAACTGACCAGCAGTGAGTAGCTGCACAATGCTGTGAAGCTGATGAAAGTCTGGCTGATATAACAAGAGTGATTCAGAAGAGTTATGGGTATTTCTCTTTAAGGCTGGAGGGTAAAGTTCCCTTTAAGAGGTGTGTATATAAAGGCAGCCGTTAGAGGGTATGGTTCTCTTTCCTTGTAGCCAGTATTCAGTGCAGAAGCTCTCCGTGTTATCGGAAGAAGAAAGCCTGCTTGTAAAGGTATTTTGCTACCACGAGTATATTGTCTGTATCTACCTGTTTGTATATTAAACCACTGTTAACATCTAACAGTGTGTGCTGTGTGTTGCTCCTTGGTTGTCTGTGTGCTGTGTGTTGTTCCTTGGTTGTCTCATAAAGGTTGTCAAACTGCCAAACACTCTGACATTTCTCTTGCTGATGTTTCGGAGCTGACGTTCTTTGTGACGTGGTGAAGAAATAAAATAATACTTGATGTCTTTCTTCCTCCATCCTTCTAGAGCCAATCTGAAAAACCCGCTTGGGAAGCGATACAGAAAGTCCTCAACCTATTTAATCATTCATTTAGTGACCGTTCAAAGTTACAACAGCACTGAAAAAAAGTGACTTGTGACCGTTTTTCACACTTAGAACCACTGTAGCATCCCCACGGTAACGTGATCGAAAGTCAGACTCTTGGCAACTGACTTGTATTTATAACGGTCGTAGTGTCCCGTGATCCCTTTTTGCGACCTTCTGACAATCAGAGTTCAATGGGGAAGTCAGATTTGCTTAACAACCCTGTGACTAACTTCACTACTGCCATGATACACTTCACAGCTGTCTCGCTTAGCAACCAAAAGGGCATAAAAGGAATCCAAATTCACCTCACAGCTGTCTTGCTTAGCAACGAAAAGGGCATAAAAGGAGGCAAAATTCACTTAACTGTCTTGCTTAGCAACTGAAAGGGCGTAAAAGGAGGCAAAAATCACCTCACAGCTGTCTCACTTAGCGACCAAAAGGGTGTAAAGGAGGCAAAATTCACTTCACAGCTGTCTTGCATAGCAACCGAAATTTTGGGCTCCATTGTGTCATAAGTCAAGAATGACCTGTCTTTCGTAGTTTCTTTTTCTTTTAAAAATATTTTTTTACTAGACATGTTAAAGAAACCACCTAAACAAATGAAAAGGGAGGGGGGGAAAGATAAAAGAGTAACACATACGAATAAACCAGGGCTTAAGAGAGTTCATGGTTTATACGTATATCATTAATTGATTGTGAATAACTGAATATTGGTTTAAAAGAGAGAAAATTGCTCTTAGCAAAGCATAAATCTCAGGAACTAGGATTAACATGGTTACAAAATGTGGAAGACCAAAAAAGAACCACGCTCTGCTCAAGGGACTATAATTCGACAAAATACAAAACATCTGCACACACAATTGGCTATCTTGATCTTAAATTAGGGCAACACCAGCCTTATCCCTCTTGGGAATTGCATTGAATATCTCTTGCCTCTCAGGAAGTCTTGAAAGTCTATTTCCGTTTATCAAACTGAGTTGGAACAGCGGCTAAAAATACAGAAGAAAAATTTGGCCTGGAACTCATCCGAGCCACTTAGCTTTTATTCAAAGCACATGAGTGTTCTTGTCCCTTTGCCTGGGTGTCTGTAATGACTCAGGAATTATATCCCAGAACTGCCCTTCATTTTATATTTGGAAGATTTGCATCTAAATTCATCCTGCTCCCCCCATTCTTTAGCAACCTGGGTCCTCAGCTCCATAAACCTGGAAGGTAACCTTGACAAGTTAAGATCACTTTAGAATTAGAATAACAGAGTTGGAAGGGACCTTGGAGGTCTTCTAGTCCAACCCCCTTCCTAGGCAGGAAAACCCTACACCACTTCAGACAAATGGATATATCCAATCTCTTCCTAAAAGTGTCCAGTGTTGGAGCATTCACAAGGTCTGGAGGCAAGTTGTTCCACTGATTAATTGTTCTCACTGTCAGTAATTTTCTCCTTAGTTTTAGGTTGCTTCTCTCCTTGATTAGTTTCTACCCATTGCTTCTTGTCCTGCCTTCAAGGTCGTTGGAGAATAGGTTGACTCCCTCTCCTTTGTGGCAGCCCCACAAATATTGGAAGACTGCTATCATGTCACCCCCAGTTCTTCTTTTCATTGTCTAGACATACCCAATTCCAGCAACTGTTCTTTATATGTTTTAGCCTCCAGTCCCCAAATCCTCTTTGTTGCTCTTATCTGCACTCTTTCCAGAGTCTCAACATCTTTTTTATACTGTGGTGACCAAAACTGGATGCATTATTCCACGTGTGGCCTTACCAAAGCATTATAAAGGGGTTTTAACACTTCACGTGATCTTGATTCTATCCCTCTGCTAATGCCCTTTAAAAGGTATGGATTTCAACTTACTGAAATAGTGAGAATTTCCCACTATTCTGATTGCATACTTTAAATACTGATTACAGATTACATACTGATAAATGCCTTAAGCGCAATCCCAAAACAACCGGAGCAAAGGTGGTATTCAGCAGGTTCTGACCAGTTCTGGAGAACCGGTAGCGGAAAATTGGAGTAGTTCGGAGAACCGGCAAATCCCACCTCTGACTGGAGATTTTACAGTATCCTTCCCCTGCCATGCCCATGAAGTCACGCCCACAGAACCAGTAGTAAAAAGATTTGAATCCCACCACTGAAGTGGAGCAACACTTAAACGCCATCGGCATGGACAAAATCACCCCCAAAATCGTCTTTTTGCAATTGCAAAAGGCAGGACTACTTAGAACAGCTTACAACCTGCGACAATATCTTTAACACATCGAACAACATTCGCTTATCTCAGTGAGGACCTCGCTTAGGTGGATGAAAATGCCAGATCCAGACTAAACATCTGGCCGACTGTGTTATCAACCATAATAATAATAAAATATGCTACCCAACTCCCAATAACTGTTGGAAGACCCTCAAATTCCCGGGAATAATTCATGAAACCTATGAACTCAACTTCCACTACTTTTCCTTCCCAATAACCCTGTGAAGTAGGTTGAGGGGGAAATGAGCGATCCATGATTCCTCTGGAAAACGTTTTGATCCTGTAACTAGAAGCCTCCAACTGAAATCACCCTTGACATTTGAAGCCAGGTCTCCTTCATCATTCACCTCAGTTATGTGGTACTCGTAACTTTGGCATATATTCCCTTCCACATTCTCAATGTAGAAGTTTGAAGATTTTCAGACTCTGTATTCCTACAAAAACCAGGATGGTGGGTTGAGCTCTGACCTCAGTGTCTGTCTAGTTATATGAGAGAGAGAGAGAGAGAGAGAGAGAGAGAGAGAGAGAGAGAGAGAGAGAGAGAGAGAGAGAGAGAGAGAGTTCAAACTTCTTCTCAATCCAAGAAAAAGAAGCAATGGATGGAAACTAATCAAGGAGAGAAGCAACCTAGAACTAAGGAGGAATTTCCTGGCGGTGATAACAATGGATCAGTGGGACCACTTGCCTCCAGAGGTTGTAAATGCTCCAACACTGGAAGTTTTAAAGAAGAGATTGGATAACTGTTTGTCTGAAGTGGTGTAGGGTTTCCTGCCTAAGCAGGGGGTTGGACTAGAAGATCTCCAGGGTCCCTCCCAACTCTATTTTTCTGTTATCCACTCTTTGCCAAGGATGTTAAGCTACGATTCCTACTGTTCCTAGCCTATCTTGACTAGAAGTGCAGAAAGTTTGGTGGCCTTCAGGTGCAGATGCGACTGAGTCAGCCTAAGACGGAAGAAAGAACTACTTGAGGATTAAAAATTATCTAACCAGGTTGCGGGTGCAAAGGTCGCCCACTCTTCTCATGGTGTTTACATGCTGCACGTAGTAATTTGAGTTAATGTGTGAGTGAGGGGTTGCCCCTCCCATCAACCTTTCCCCTATGCTGTATCGAGCATGACCTTGAACTCTGGTTGGAATCTTTCCATGAATTAGATGCTTCCAGCAAAGGGCTAAGCTGGGTCACCATGACATAAAGAAGATATTGAGACTCTAGAACAGGGGACTTCAAACTTGACAGCTTTAAGACTTGTGGACTTCAACTCCCAGAATTCCTCCTCCAGTCATGTTAGCTCAGGAATTCTGGGAGTTGAAGCCCATGAGTCTTAAACTTGCCAAGTTTGAAGACTCCCACTCTAGAAAGAGTGCAGAGAAGAGCAACAAAGACGATTAGAGGACTGGAAGCTAAAATCTATGAGGAATGGCTGCAGGAAATGGGCATGTGTAGTTTCATGAATAAAGGATTAGAGGTGATATGATAATAGTGTTCCAATATTTGAGGGGTTGCCACAAAGAAGAGGGGATCAAACTATTCTCCAAAGCCCCAAAGGCAGGACAAGAAGTAATGGATGGAGTCTAATCAAGGAGAAAAGCAACCTAGAACTAAGGAGAAATTTCCTGACAGCGCGAATAATTAACCATTGGACCTTATACTATTCTGAAGAAATGAGTGTCCAATCTTTTCTTGAAAACCATCAGTGATGGGGCACCCACAACTTCTGCAGGCAAGCTATTCCATTATTTAATATTCCATTATTTAATATTCCATTATTATTTAATATTCCAATATTCCATTCTTTAATAAATTTCTCCTTAGTTCCAGGTTGCTTCTCTCCTTGATTAGTTTCCACCCGTTGCTTCTTTTTTCTGCCTTCAGGTGCTTTGGAGAATAGCTTGACTCCCTCTTCTTTGGGGCAGCCCCTGAGAGATTGGAAGACTGCTATCATGTCACCCCTGATCCTTCCTTTCATCATACTAGACATGCCCAATTCCTGCTCATCATGTTTTAGCCTCCAGTCCCCTAATCCTCTTTGTTGCTCTTCTCTGCACTCTTTCCAGAGTCTCAACATCTTTTTTACATTGTGGTGAGCAGAACTGGATGCAGTATTCCAAGTGTGGCCTTCCCAAGGCCTTATAAAGCGGTACTAACACATGATCTTGATTCTATCCCTCCGTTAATGCAGTCTAGAACTGCGTTGGCTTTTTTCTCAGCTGCAGCACACGGCTGGCTCCTATTCAAGGGATTGTCCACTAGGACTCCGAGATCCCTTTCCCAGTTACTATTATTGAGCAAGGTACCACATATACACAGGGGTGGGCCTCTGTGGGTTTGCAGGGGTCCGGGAGAGCCTCCAGCTAAGATTCTGTGCAGTTTGGAGAATCTCCAAATCCCACTCATGGCTGACCTCGCCCGTCCCTCCCCTCCCTGGAGTCCCAAGCAGCCCGTTTTAGATGCAAGTAAGTGCAGGGCGCACGTGGAGGCTCAGGGATGGTGAAAAACAGGCCTCCCGGAAGTTTAACAAGGGCGGAAATGGGCCCGTTTCCAGCTTCCAGAGAGCCTGGACCCCAGGGAGGCCATTTTCGCCCTCCCAGAGGCTTGAGAAAAACCTCCGGAGCCCGGGAAGGGCAAAAACACCCCCCACACCATGGTGCAGGAGGCTGACTAGGCCATGCCCACCATGGCCACACCCACCCATCATCTGGGCAGAGAACCCATTGCTAACATTTTGGGAGCCCACCCCTGCCTGTGCATTTGGTTAATGTTTTGTTAATGTTAAAGTCAGCTTTGCTTAACCCCCATGCGACTAACTTAATCCCTGCGGCGATTCCTTTAACAACCGTAGCCAGGAAGGTTGTAAAATGGGGGCAAAGCTCACTTAACGACGGTCTCATTCTGCAAGAGAATTTGGGGGTTCAATCGGGGTCGAAGGCTATCCGTGCAGGACCACGTTTCACCGGATTTGCATGCCTGTGAAATCCCGCTTGCAGAGGTTCACGTTCGCGGAGTTGGCTGCCAAAAACCAAGAGAAGCTCATTTTGTAACGTGACCTTGCAACGGGGCAGCCGATTCCAGCCCAGCTGTGCTGGGACGCTGCAAGGAAGGGGTCAGTAAACATACAGAACAAGATTTATTGCCTTAGCAGGTTGCTGTAAACAGAGCCAGGCGCTCTCCACCTTTCCCGAGGCGTCTTTTGTTTCTTAAAGACACCCCATTGTGGAGTACAAAGGACATCCCACATCCAGCACGAAGCTTCTCTCGCCCCCCCCCCCTCCAAATGCACGTGGGGCATTTTTTAAGCAGCAAGCAGGGGTCTGCAGCTGAATTTAGGAGCCTGGAGGCTAAAACATATAAAGAACGGTTGCAGGAATGGGGCATGTCTTCTAGTTTAATGAAAAGAAAGACTAAGGTGGGACATGATAGGAGTCTTCCAATATCTCAGGGGCTGCCACAAAAAAAAAGGGAGTCAAATCACCATGTTTCCCCCCAAATAAGACCCTGTCTTATATTTTTTTTTCCACCAAAAAAGGCACCAGGTTTTATTTTCGGGGGATGTCATCCACTGACTAACCTTACATGCGCCGGTCACCCTTGGCCTCCTTTTCGCTGTCAGAGGCCTTCAGGAAGTTTCTCTTCTCATGTAAACACCATGAGAAGAAATGGGCTGGCAAGGGAGGTGTCAGGGTGTGCGAGGCCTAACTAACAACTCTGCAAAGGTAAGTAGTAGGGCAGCTCCAACCCCCATCCCCACCCAAGCTTAATTTTTACCCGTGCACCCTGGAGTGGGTGGGATCTTAATCAGGTCTTATTTTGGGGAGTAGGGCTTATATTGGGCACAAGTGTAAAAATCAAGCTAGGACTTACTTACAGGGTAGCTCGTATTTTGGGGGAAACGGGTATTCTCCAAAGCACCTGAAGGCAGGACAAGAAACAATGGATGGAAACTAACCAAGGAGAGAAGCAAGCTAAAACTCAGGAGAAATTTCCTGACAGTGAGAACAATAAACCAATGGAACAGCTGGCCTCCAGAGGTTGCAGATGCTCCAACACTGGAATTCTTTAAGAAGAGATTAGACAACCATCTGCCTGTTTTCCTGCTTGAGCAAGTTGTTGGATCAGAAGACCTCCAAAGTCCCTTCCACCTCTCTTATGCCGAATGGTTAGAAATCAACCAAATACAAGATAATGTAAAGGAACAAGGAATTAATTTGACTCTCTGTGTTGGAACGGAACAATACAGGTAGTCCTTGACGTACAACCATATTGGGGATTGGAACTTCAGTGACCAAAGTGAGGTGGTTGTTAAACAGCCTGATTTCATGATGGTTTTTTTTTTGCCATGATTGCTAAACCAGTCTAGCTTTGACCTTGCTTGTTAGAAGTCCTGTGTGAAGGCCATCTATGAACACAGCTTAGCCCAATGATTTTCAAAGTTGGCAACTTTAAGAAGTCCCGAAAGTGCTTTTTCAGGAGGCAACTGGACTTCCTTGTTTTTCTTTGAAGACATTTTACTTCTCATCCAAGAGGCTTCTTCAGCTCTGACTGGATGGTGGGGAATGGAAGGATTTATATTCCTTGCAGACAGCTGGTCATTTGCATCCTTTTTAGAGAGACTTTGAGGCCACTTGGAGGTTTATTTGTGTCCTCAGGGACACCTGAGCAAATGGTTCCTGAAGTGTGCCATTTTTTTCTCTGGAGTAGCATTATGCTATTGTAAATGCAACTTGCATTATTATTATTTTTAAATAAAGATTTATTATACATTTTGTATTACAGCTTCAATTTTACAACCACAATATACCGGTTCTATCAACATTGTACATTATGCATTCTATTATAGGTCCTATGTTCAACCATTTAACATTTCTTTATACAATACCATATTTATCTTTCTTATTCCTATAGTTTTAACCAGAGTTTCTATATATTTCTAACTATCATTTATACTCATATTGTTTCTAGTACTTTGATCGTCTTTCATTGTAGTTTTCTAATCTTTGCAACTCTTATCTAACCAATTGAACCACAGGTCCCGAATGGAATAATATTCTGATTCTCCTTTATCTTTAATGTCCAACGTCAACCTGTCCGTTTCAGTGCCGCTTACATTATTAAGCACTTAAAA
The DNA here is from genome assembly GCF_049901715.1 of Pseudonaja textilis. Taxonomy (NCBI): domain Eukaryota; kingdom Metazoa; phylum Chordata; class Lepidosauria; order Squamata; family Elapidae; genus Pseudonaja; species Pseudonaja textilis. The sequence continues at coordinate 7,512,607 of NC_141990.1, read as the reverse complement.
ACTGAATATATTTTTTTAATAAAGAGTTTTATAAATGACCTTTTTCCTCCTCTAACCTTATGCCAAATCCCTGATAGAATTGCACGTGGGCTTTGTGCCTAATTTAAATAACATCCCTCCCTGCATTGTATTCTCCAGGAGGAACCTGGGAAGGGAAGGTTATTCTAGGAAATGGCTTGTGGGGCCAGGACAGGGACTCTAGCTGCAATTCAAGGCTTGTGGCTTGCCATGGTTCCCTCAAGGTTAATAGGAGGAAGGAAACTCGGGTGGGGGGGAGGGAACTCCCTAGAGTCCCTGGGATATTCTTGGGGAATCCGATCTCATGTGATGATTTCCACAGAAAGCCACCAAATGGCTGATATATAAATATTTGATGGCCATTCAGAAAGGCCTTATCTCGAAGCCCAGATTGTAATCAAACTGGGGGGGGGGAGGGGGGGGAAGTCTGCAAAACTGGAAGGTGTAGGGATGCAAGAATTGAAACATATACAGTGAAGCAGAGTTGGCCAACCTTGGCAAATGGAAGAGGTTGAAGAGGTATAGTCTACCGAAGAGAAGGACTAAGGGTGACATGATAGCAGTCTTCCAGTACTTGAGGGGCTGTCACAGAGAAGAGGGGGTGTCAACCAATTCTCCAAAGCACCTGAGCGCAGGACAAGAAACCATGGGTAGAAGACTATGAAAGGAAGAAGCAACCTAGAAATAAGGAGAAATTTGCCGTGAGAGCAATTAACCAGTAGAACGACTTGCCACCAGAACTTGTGAATGCTCCAACACTGGAAGTTTTCCAAAAGATGTTGGATAACTATTTGTCTGAAGTGGTATAGGATTTCCTGCCTGAGCAGGAGGCTGGATTAGAAGACCTTCAATCAGGGGTGGGATTCAACCGGTTCAGTCCAGTTTGGGGCAAACCAGATGTTAAATTTACATTTGGCTCATCAAACTGGTAGCCATGCCCACCCTGCTCCTTCCTTCCCAGGAGTTTCCACACAGTCCGTTTTGGATGCAGGTAAGTGCAGGATCCGCACGGAGGTTCTGGGAGGGTAAAAAATGGACCAAACCAGAAGTTCTGGAAGTCCAGAAACCGGCCTGTTTCTGGAGGCCCTCCAGAGATCATCTGGAGCCCAGGGGAGGCTGTTTTTGCCTTCCCAGAGGCCCGAGAGAAGCCTCCGGACTCTGGGAAAGGTGAAAAACAGCCCTTCTGGAAATTCCAATAGGCCACACCCACTCAGCAACTGGGCAGAATACAGCTCATCAGTCTGGAACCCACATTACATATCTGATATTAACACAGTAGAGAAAGTCGAGAAATATTTCACAAGAAGAGTTCTCCACTCCTCCATTCGTTGCAGAATACCTTATGCCACCAGATTTGAAATTCTAGACCTAGAAAACCTAGAACTAGGCCACCTTGGGTCCGATCTAAGTATAGTATATAAAATCATACATTGCAATGTCCTGTCAATGAATACTTTAGCTTCAACCATAACAACACAAGAGCAAACAATAGAGGCAAACTCAAGATTGATCGCACCAAACTTGATTGCAGGATATACGACTTCAGCAACAGAGTGGTCAATGTCTGGAATACTCTACGTGACTCTGTGGTTTCTTCCCCAAACCCCAAAAACTTTAACCTTAGACTGTCTACTATTGATCTCACCCCTTTCCTAAGAGGTCTGTAGGGGGAGTGCATAAGCGCACCAAGGTGTCTACCGTCCCTGTCTTATTTTCAGGGAAACACAGTAGGTTGAATCTCTCAATCAGTTTCCATCCATTAGCAATAGCACTTAGATTTATATACCGCTTTATACTGCTTTCCAGCCCTCTCTAAGCGGTTTACAGAGTCAGCCTATTGCCCCTAGCAACTTGTGTTCTCCTTTTACCCACCTCGGAAGGATGGAAAGCTGAGTCAGCCTTGAACCTAGTGGGATTCGATCTGCCAAATTGCAGTGGGAGTAGCTTGCGGTACTGCACTCTAACCACTGAGCCACCAAGTCTCTCAGTTTCCATCCATTGTTCTTCATCTGACCTTTTCAGGGGCTGACCTTGGGGTGATTTAAAAAAAAAAATCCATCTGAGCTGATGGCTTGTGGCCAAAGACTCCTCTCGGTCTGGCCTGGCTGAGGGAAAGCATCCTTCATCCTGTTCGCTCACCGAGCCAGCCCAGACGTCTCAGTATTCCACTTGATCTTCCATTGTTACCATGTTCACTGACAGGGACACACACACACACACACCCCTTGGGGGTGGGAATGGAGGAGCCAGGGAAGTTTCCTTGCATTGTTGCAGTGCGACAACAAAGAACAGATAGTCCAACTCAACGAACGGAGTCTCCAAGTGGGAATCCATCCCTCCGTGCTTGCTCTCAGTGACCTTGGCTTTAGTTTTTGGTCATAATTCGAGAACTACAGATAGTCCTTAACTTACATTAACCCCCTCACATCCTGGACATAAACTGTTTCAACTCCTACCCTCAAAACGATGCTATAGAGCAGTGGTTGCCAACCAGTGGGCCAGGGACCACTAGTGGTCCACGAGAAAATTTTGGTGGTCCACAGAGAAATGTCACCCCCAAAGCAATTAATCCAGGCTATGCAGGAATACAAGTCTGCGCCGTCCACATGGCCCGCGGGAACATAAGGCTTGCGTCGTTTGCATTGTGAACAACACAAAGCAGTGAAGGGAGGGGGGAAGGGTGGATTTGCCCCACGTGCCCCACATGCCTGTCCTGGCCACTGGGCTCCTTTTTTCCTCTTCTTTCTTCTTCTGCTTTTGGCTGCACACAAGGAAAGCAGCAAAAGTCTTTCTTTCTCTTCCCCAAACTCCACCAGAAATGAGTCTTTGGGAGCGTGCAAGACAACCTGCTCCAAGAGGCTGTGCTGGCATGACAAGACTCACAAAGACTCATTTCTGGTGGAGTTTGGGGAGAGAAAGAAAGACTTCTGCTGCTTCTGATGCTTTCCTTGCATTAAGCTAAAAGTCAGTCAGTCTCTCTCTCTCTCTCTCTCTCTCTCTCTCCCTCCCTGAGAACAGAGCTGGAGATGGTATCCTGTGATCCCAAATAAAGAACGATCAATCAGTAAGAAAACAGGGTGGGGGATTTTCCTGCAGACTTTTGGGGGGATTTTCCCAGGTTGTCTGGTCTGTGGGGTTTAAAATTATGAGTTTGGTGGTCCCTGAGGTCCAAAAGGTTGGCGACCCCCGCTATAGAGCACTGCACACCAGACAACTAGAAACAAGGACAGTTTTTTTCCTGAACAACACTCTGCTAAACAAATAATTCCCTCAACACTGTCCACTGTCCAAAGTCTGCAGTACTATTACTATTAATCTTCTCATCACTCCTTATCAACCATCCCCTCCCACTTGTGATTGTAGGACTGTAACTTTGTCGCTTGTATCCTTACGATTTATATTGACTGTATGATTTGATTGCTTATTGTACCCTATGACTATTATTAAGTGTTGTACCTGATGATTCTTGACTCTTGTTGAATGTATCTTTTCTTTTATGTATACTGAGAGTGTTTGCACCAAGACAAATTCCTTGTGTATCCAATCACACTTGGCCAGTAAAGAATTCTATCAATCTATCTACCATTCGTTTAGTGGCCAAACTTACATTGGCACTGTAAAAAGTAGCTTAATTTGTGACTTGTTCTGAATTTCGTTAATATCAGTGGCAACAGTTTATAAAGATTTTCGTTAATATCAATGGCAATCTGCAATCAGATAAAATATATATTATTTCCACAGCAAGGAAGGTAAAGCAGAAATGGTTAAATTGATTGCTTTATTCAAAGAGGAGAATATATTGTAATAGTTTTTTTATTTGGATTTTGTGCTTGGGATGGGGAAAAAAAAAGAAACTTTGACTTTGGTTTTGCCGATTAGATAGCTTTGTTGTTATAGAAATGGCTAGCTAGGTACTCATGTGTAAAAGTAAAAAATATTGAGATTGTAATGTTATCTTGTACTGTGCCAAAAAGAGTCTGAAGTCAATACTCCCCCTCCCCCATACCTTATATATTCCCCTCTTTCTTTCTTTCCCTTAATTTCCTGTTTTCTTTGTCTTTGAATTTATACATTGATAAAACTTGTACATTGAAGTAGTATTTCCTGCCTAAGCAGGAGGTTGGACTAGATAGAAACACTCCAAGGTCCCTTCCAACTCCAATAACATTCTCTTCTCTTCTCTTCTCTTCTCTTCTCTTCTCTTCTCTTCTCTTCTCTTCTCTTCTCTTCTCTTCTCTTCTCTTCTCTTCTCTTCTCTTCCATTCTTCTCTTCCATTCCATTCCATTCCATTCCATTCCATATCTTCTCTTCCTTCTCTTCCATATCTTCTCTTCTCTTCTCTTCTCTTCTCTTCTCTTCTCTTCTCTTCTCTTCTCTTCTCTTCCTTCCTTCCCTTCCCTTCCTTCCTTTCCTTCAATTCCATATCTTCTCTTCTCTTCTCTTCTCTTCTCTTCTCTTCTCTTCTCTTCTCTTCTCTTCTCTTCTCTTCTCTTCTCTTCCTTCCCCTTCCCTTCCCTTCCTTTCCTTCAATTCCATATCTTCTCTTCTCTTCTCTTCTCTTCTCTTCTCTTCTCTTCTCTCTCTTCTCTTCTCTTCTCTTCTCTTCTCTTCTCTTCCTCTTCTCTTCCATTCCATTCCATTCCATTCCATATCTTGTCTTCCCTTCCCTTCCCTTCCCTTCCATATCTTCTCTTCTCTTCTCTTCTCTTCTCTTCTCTTCTCTTCTCTTCTCTTCTCTTCTCTTCCCCTCCCATTCCATTCCTTTCCAATAATAGAAATGAATCTGAAAAAAAGTGCCCTATGTTATGACCATTTTCCACATTTACAACTGTTGCAGCATCCCCATAGTTACATGATCAAAATTCAGATGCTTGGCAACTGACCCATACTTATGACAGTTGCAGAGTCCCAGGGTCATGTGTTCCTCTTTTGCGACCTTCTGCCAAGCAAAGTCAATGGGGAAACCAGATTCACTTAACAACCATGTTACTAAATTAACAACTGCCACAACAAAAGGTGATAAAACGGGGCAAAACTCACTTCACAGCTATCTCACTTAGCAACAGAAATTTTGGGCTCAATTGTGGTCATAAGTCGAGGACTACCTGTTGTGGGTGCTTCATCACTGAAGGTTTTTAAGAAGAGACTGAAGAGCCACTTGTCTGAAATGGTGTAGGATTTCCTGCCAGAGCAGAGGGCTGGACTAGAAGACCTTCAGGGTCCCTTCCAGCTCTATTATATTCTAAATTCTAAACCTTTTCTTTTAAACCCGTATGCTTCAAACATAGCATTCTTTTTCTTCCAATTTTGATCACATTTCATAATATAAAATGCAATTAAAAATAAAGATAGTAGGGAAATCGGGAAAGTAAAAAAGGGGAAAGAGAAGTATGGGTTAAGGGGGAGGAAAGAAGGAAAGAGAGTTAACTTCCAACTTTTTTCAACGTCATACAATAAAAATAGCACGGTACAGTTTCAACTTTCTAGTTTTATGTACTTAGTGTCCTAGCCATTTCTAGAACAATGGGCTTATCTAATCGGCAAATCCCAAAGTCAAACTTTCTTTTTTTTTTTCTGTCTCCAGCACAAAGACTAGAAGTGGCTTCCAAATAGCAAACTTTGCAACTTTAAGATGGATGGATTTCAACTCTCAGAATTCCTTACCCAGCGTGCTTTAGGATGGGTGAATCAGCATGAATTCAGATCTGTGGGGTTACTGCCTTGGGAATTCTGGGAGTTGAAGTCTACCCACCTTGACGCATGCTGGTTGGGGAATTCTGGGAGTGGAAGTCCATCCATCTTAAAGCGTGCAGGTTGGGGAATTCTGGGAGTGAAAGTTTATCCATCTTGAAGCACGCTGGTTGGAGAATTCTGGGAGTGGAAATGCACCCCTTTAAAGCATGCGGGTTGAGGAATTCTGGGAGTGGAAATCCACCCATCTTAAAGCATGCTGGTTGGGGAATCCTTGGAGTGGAAATCCACCCCTCTTAAAGCATGTTGGTTGGGGAATCCTGGGTGTTATATATTTGCATACTTACCTAGGATGGGTTGGTCCATGGCGGCGGGAGATTTGAAGAGCCATCATTGGCCACGAGCCGCGAGCAGCCGGCTATAAAAAAGGCTGCTGCGGTTTCTCTGCATTCAGATCTTAAAAGAAAATAAAAAGAGAAAAAAGTCAACTGCGTCTCGAGTCTCTTTTCTCACAATGCAACACTGGCGACGAAGGTGGGATACTGAGACCAAGGAGCCCAGTTGAGCACGTAGCAACGAGGACCAAGTGAGACGAAATGGCCGGGAACAACTCGCCATCCACTCCATTCAACCCAACAACCGAGGACTGGGAATCCTACATCGACTGATTCCTCATGTTCCTATAAGGGAGCGACCTCCAAGGAGTATCCGAAAATAGAGAGCCGTTTTCCTCAACCATTGCGGTCCCGCAGTATTCAAAATGGCAAAGGCATTAGTGGCACCCACCGATGTAAACACGATGGCGTGGACGGACCTAGAGAAATTACTGCGAGCCCACTAAGTACCTACCATTTCGTGACTCATAAAAAGACACAAATTTTATTGGTGCGATCAAAAGGAAGATGAGAGCATCGGAGATTTTGTTGCAGCACAAAGAGACATTGGCGGAGCATGCAAATTTCTAAACATGGATGAAGCCATGAGGGACCGTGTGGTCCTCGGATTAAAGGACCGTACACTACAGGGTCGACTACTAAAAAGACCTAAGATAACACTGAAGGAGGCAATAGAAGAAGCCACCGCACCGGAAGTCACACAGAAATCGGCAGCCACCATGTGACAAATGAATAAATTACCAAAGGAAACCCAAAAAGACACTAGTCAAACACACAATAAGACACCAGAGGAAACAAAAAACACACCACCACAATGCACCATGAGGACACCAAATCCCTATCAGAAGATGAAGAGGAAGAAGAAGAGGTAAATCAACTCTGGTCAGAAAAAGGTAGGCGGGAGCGAAATGAAAGAAGGTCAGAATTCCGTTGTGCCGGGTGTGGAGGAAACCATTCACGTTCCAAATGCCGTTTCTTCGATGCTGTTTGCAGATATTGTGAATGGCAGGGACACATAGCTAGGCCATGCACGTTCAGAACAGGGGACCTAGTATATGCAAAGAACCTCACGGGTTCCACCCCTCTTAAAGCATGCAGGTTGGGGAATCCTGGGAGTGGAAACGCAAAGCATCACCATTCAACAAACCAAGGTGGTATTCAGCAGGTTCTGACCAATTCTGGACAACCAGCAGTGGAAATTCTGAGTAGTTCGGAGAACCAGCCAATCCACCTCTGACTGGCCCCGCCCCCATCTATTCTCTGCCTCCCAAGTCCCAGCTGATCGGCTGGGTCTTCTTTGGTTGCCCTGCACAGGAGAACGGAGCTGGAAAGCAGGTTAGTGGGGTAGGGAGGAAAGGGGGATTTTGCAAAATCCTTCCCCTGCCACGCCCACCAAGCCACACCACGCCCACCAAGCCACGCCCACAGAACCAGTAGTAAAAAAAAAAAAATGAATACCACCACTGAAAAAGACAATGTTGAGATTCTGGAAAGAGTGCAGAGAAAAGCAACAAGGATGATAAAAGGAGCCTAGAAGCTAAAACAAGAAGAATGGTTGCAGGAATTGGGTGTGTCTAGTTTAATGAAAAGAAGGACTAGGGGAGACATGATAGCAGCCTTCCAATATCTCAGGGGCTGCCCCAAAGAAGAGGAAGGCAAGCTGTTCTCCAAAGCACCTGAGGGCAGGACAAGAAGCAACGGAGGGAAACCAATCAAGGAGAGAAGCAACCTAGAACTAGGGAGACATTTCCTGAAAGTGAGAACAATTAATCAGTGGAACAGCTTCCCTCCAGAAGTTATGGCTGCTCCAACACTGGAAATTTTAAAGAAGAGATTGGACAACCATTTGTCTGGAATGACATAGAGCGTCCTGCTTGAGCAGGGGTTGGACTAGAAGACCTTCAATGTCCCTTCCAACTCTGTTATTCTGTATTCTTCCCAGCCCAAACCTCTTGACGTGATGCTCCATTAATCCAAAGGGAGATGTTTGAAAAATATCCATTTCTGAGCTGAGTAGATCTGGAAACTTTTACAACTGAAGAACTAACAGCAGGGGAGGGGAAAAAAACAAATTTGCCCTTGTCAATATGATTTTTTTCCCCCCCCCAAGCCATCCTCTGAAATTTGCAACTCTCAGCACAAGTTGACACCAGCCTCAAAACCTCTTCGAATGTCACAAGCTCTGGAAAAGAAACTCCTCCTGTTCACCTTAGATTTCCACCTGCCTGGGTGCTGACGCGGCAGGAAAAAGGTTACAGGAGGGGAATGGAGATTTAGAATTTCTGCTGACGGGGGAAAAAGTTTTGCTTGCTGGCTTTAATGATCTCCAGCAAGCTTTCCAAGACAGAAGGAAGACAAGAATTCACTGAATTTGCACACAGGCCTGCACAGATAAATGGACTGTCTGTGGAGATTCTCAGTCGTCCGGGACATGGTTGTCCCAAAGGTGCTTTTTCAAGAGGCAACTGAACTTTCTGGTTATCCTTTGAAGATATTTTACTTCTCATCCAAGAAGCTTCAGCTCTGACCGGATGGTGGGGAATGGAAGGATTTATATTCCTTGCAGACAGCTGGACATTTGCATCCTTTTTAGAGAGTCCTTGAGGCCACTTGGAGGTTTATCTGTGTCCTTAGGGTCACCTGAGTAGTGCAAATAAATATGGAACCTCCTTGGAACTGTTGATAGGACTGTGTTGTGGATTGGAGTTAGATGATGTCGTATCCCTCTCCCTCTGTTCAATTTGGGCATAGATGGCCTCTTTGACCCTCTTTCAAACCAGCGGTCCCCTCTGCCCAAAATGTGGACTTTGCTGTCCTCAAAAGAGTGGCCTTTGTCTTTTAAATGCAGATGGTCTGTTGAATCTTGCCCTGATGCGTTTCTTCTTCTATATCACACACAAACCTCCAAGCGGTCTCAACGACTCACTAAAAAGACGTTGCAAATGACCTGCTGTTTGCAAGGAGTAAAAATCCTTCCATTCCCCACCATCCAGTCAGAGCTGAAGAAGCTTCTTGGAGGAGAAGCAAAACATCTTCAAAGGATAACAAGAAAGCCCAGTGGCTTCTCGAAAAAACTAACCACCTTTAAGACAGACAAATGAACTGTTTCCTGCCAAAGAAGAAGAAAGGTGTGTTTTTTCGGGGGATGTACAGGTAGACCTCAACTTACGACCACAGTTGAGCCCAAAATTTCTGTTACTAAGTGAAACATTTGTTAAATGAGTTTTGCCTCATTTTATGACTTTTCTTGCCACAGTTGTGAAGTGAATCACTGCACTTGTTAAGTTAGGAAATCAGCTGTTAAGTGTAACTGTCTTCCTGATTGACTTTGCTTGTTTACTTTAGTTTACTTTATTGTCATTGCACCTCGTACAATTAAATTAAATACCATCTTCATTGTACATTATAACTATGAAAATAAACACAAACACGCATCCTTCACCTTCTGTACATTGAATTGAAAATGCTTGATATTGGATTAATGTTGCCCTGTACAGTAGAATTCAATGTAGTTACTGCCCTGGGATAAAAGCTGTTTTTCAGCCTATTTGTCCTTGTTTTTATTATTATCCTGTACCGGCTGCCGGATGGTAATAGTTCAAAAAAAGGGTTCCCAGGATGAGATGGATCTTTAAGGATGTTTTGAACTTCCTTAAGGCAGCGGGAGCTATGAAGCTCTTCCAAAGAGGGGAGAGGGCAACCAATGATCTTCTGGGCAATGACATTAACCCTCTTGAGTACTATCCTAATGATGAATGAATGAATGAATGAATGAATGAATGAATTCTTTATTGGCCAAGTGTGATTAGACCCACAAGGAATTTATCTTGGTGCATGTGGTCTCAGTATACATAAAAAGAAAAGATACATTCATCAAGAATCATCAGATACAACACTTAATATAGTCATAGAGTACAAATAGGCAATCAAATATATTAGGAAATGGTCAATTTTGTTTCCGATCTGCCACTGTGCAATTGGCAAACCATACAGAGGTGCAGTATGTTAAAATGCTCTCTATGGTGCAGCGGTAGAAGGTCACCAGCAGTTTTTCATTCAGTTGTTGTTTCCTGAGAAGTCTAGGGTAGTATAATCTCTGCTGAGCCCTTTTGACCAGGGCTGCAATGTGAGCACCCCAGGTCAGCTCTTCTTTTAGGGTAACACCATAAAAGAAGCTTGCAAAAGGGCATCCTGTGACCCCAGGGACACTGTGACCATCAAAACTATGAATCATATGCCAAGCGCCTGAATTTTGACCATGTAACCATGAAGATGCTGCAATAGTGTTCTAAGTGTGAAAAACCCATCATACGACGCTTTATTCAGGGTCAATTGTAACTTCAAACCAGGGGTGAGATGCTACCGGTTCAGCCCGGTTCTATAGAACCGGTAGCTCTGAAGAGCAGCAGACACCAAACTGGTTCGGTGTCTGCTGCTCTGTTTGGCCCGCCTGTTCGCCTGGGCTCTTGGCTGTTCTTTATTTCCTGTTTTTTCAACCTCAGCTGGTATTTGCGGCACAGCTGAGGTTGAAAAAGCAGGAAAGAGGAGGAGTTTGAAATGCTGCTCACCCATGCGCAGTGCTTGTCAGCTGTCCAGGCGGCACCGCTGAGGTTTTTTGGAAATGGTCTACACATGCGTGTAAAGCGCACTCTCACCAGGGGTGGGATTCTACCTGCCAGAGGACCAGCAAATCGCACCACTGGCTGAGCCCGCCGCGCCCTGTCCACTCACTCCTTACCTGGCATGCGAGCCATCAAACTTGCCTGCTTCCATTTTTCCCCCTGACCATCAGCTGTTATGCTGTGCTGGGAGATTTAGATTAGCTAGAAAGCAGGAAATCATTGGATTTCTTGCTTTCTAGCTAATCTAAAAGCAGAGCTGAACCTTCCTTAGGACCAAAGCTTCTATTTTTCAGTGCAGACTCAGGTAGCCGATGGCAGGTAGATAGATCTCTAAGTGAATCTGTGATTCTGTGGGCAACTCAATCTGCCTGCCTGCTTTTCCTGCTTTTGGGTAAAAGTTGCTCTTTTTAAATAAAACATTCAATATTTACATACATAGTGTGTTGTGAATTAATTTTGTGAGTTTGCTTTCTAGCAAATTATATGAGTTTGCTTGCAAGCAAATTTTATGTGACAGACTCAGGTAGCTGACTGCAGAAAGATAGATCTCTGAATGAATTTGTGATTCTGTGAGCAACTCAATCTACCTGCCTACTTTGCCTGATTTTGGGTAAAAGTTGCTCTTTTTTTAATAAAAAATTCAATATTTACATAAATATTTATATTTTCATACAAGCCATGCCCAGCCAGTCACATGATCACCAAGCCACACCCACAAATTAGGCCACACCCACAGAGCCAGTTGCTAATAAATTTGAATCCCACCCCTGCTTCAAATTATCACTAAACAAACTAGGTCAAGAACTACCTCTACTAGCCATTTCTATAACAACAAAGACATTTAATCACCTCATCTCAGCAGTTTTGCAATTTCCCAAGGATTTTGTGATGTTTTTTTCATCCCGGTTCAAATTTGCTCAGTTGTTTGAGTTCAGGGCTGGCCAGCTGCTACCTGATAATGTTCCCCAGGATGTTTTAATTTCTTTCCTAGTTCCTTCCTGGTTTATATATTGGCAGATATCTTTTTAGTTATTAACGTATTCTTTCTGAGCAAAGTGGCCTCAGGCTGTCAGGATTATGGTTAAGAGTCACTGGTATTTATTTAAACTTTGCAATTGGCTAATCGTGTAGTTAAGGAAGCAGTTTGACTGCTTCCTGTAATAATAGAGGAAAAGCCTGCAATTTGATTTTATGCTATTAAATCAGTGTTGATGCTCAGCAATCACAAGAACAGATTTTCTGCAGGAGGATCTGTCCTGCAATCCATTTTTTTTCAGATATTGCAACAGTGCCCCCATCACTGTTGGGTCCATCCACCTCTCAGCTAGTCATCCTCTTAACTATTGTTGGAAGAAATTATCCTTCTAGGTTCAGTTCCAAGTGGGGAAGAAACATGGAGGCTGTTTGGAAAGATGGTTTAATGGTGGACAGGATCACATGCCTTGGAGCTCCTGAGTGAAAAAGACGATCACATGCTTCAAGATGTTGGGTGAAGGAAAAGAAGGGCCAAGATGCTGAGAGACCCTTAGTTATATACCCTCTGCTGGGATTTGAATTTGAGCTTGTATTCTGATTGGTTGTCAGACTCCCATGGGGCCACGCAGGGGCAACTCTGTAGGCTGTCCTGAGTCCCAGGCTTGGTTGAGTCTTGCTGGATGATGATGTAATGAAAGGGCTTTGGGCAATTCCTATTATAGCTCTACCTGGAGTAGATTTTTGTTATGTAAAATAGGCTGGCCAGGCCAGAGTAATGGCCCATTAGCCAAGGTGGGGGGAGAGGCTGAGTTTCTGCCGCTTTGGTGAGTTTCTGCTTCTGAGTTTCTACTCTTTTTAGGGGAAATATTCTGCCTTTTTAATATTTCCTAGGATATTTTATTTTTCTAGGAGAGGGGTGGGTGATAACTTCCTACACTATCTTCAACTTTGCAAATTGCCAGTCCATGACTTTAGAGAAACTATTCCTTAATTCCTATAATTCTTTCTTTCTTTTTCTTTCTCTTTCTTTCTTTCTTTCTTTCTTTCTTTCTTTCTTTCTTTCTTTCTTTCTTCCTTCCTTCCTTCCTTCCTTCCTTTCTCCCTCTGTCCCACCCTTCTTCCTTCCTTCCTTACTCCCTCTGTCCCTCCTTCCTTCTTTCTTCCTTTCTTACTCGTCCTTCCTTTCCTTCCTTCCTTTCTCCTTCTGTCCCACCTTTCTTTCTTTCTTTCTTTCTTTCTTTCTTTCTTTCTTTCTTTCTTTCTTTCTTTCTTTCTTTCTTTCTTTCTTTCTTCCTTCCTTCCTTCCTTCCTTCCTTCCTTCCTTCCTCTTCCTTCCTCTTCCTTCCTTCCTTTTCCCCCTCTGTCCCTCCCTCTTACTTTTTCTTTTTCTCTTTCTTCTTTCCTTCTTTCCTTTCACCCTCTGTCCCTCCCTCCTTTTTCTGTTCTTTTCTTTCCCTCTTTTCTTCCTTCCTTTTTTCTTTCTTTTCTCTCTCTCTCTCTCTCTCTTTCTTTCTTTCTTTCTTCTCTTTCAAATATCATTTTACTGCAGCAATCATTTAGATTGTAATTTCAGACTGCTTTCCAGGGACTTTTTTCAACATTAAAAAAAAAAATTTCCAAAGTGAAACTGCACAATAAAGGGGGGGAAAAGAAACAAATCAACAGTGTGAACACCCCAATACTTTATGAAGAGATTGGACAACGATTTGTCTGAAATGGTTCAGGGTTTCTGCTTGAGCAAGAGGTTGGATTAGAAGGCCTACCCTGTTTCTTCCAATTCTATTATTCTCTCCTAGCATTCTGTTATTTTTACTGTTTTTCCCTTATTGTTTTATTTCTCATTTCATTTCATATTGTATATTTTGTCTGAATTTGATGTTTCCTCTTAATTTATGCTGTTCCATTTTTATAACTACAGAGGGTGAATTTTTGCATCCCTAAGAGCAGGGGTGGGATTCAAACACTTTAACAACCGGTTCTGTGGGCGTGGCTTAGGTGGTGGGCGTGGCTTGGTGGTCATGTTATTGGCTGAGAATGGCCAACTCAATATCACTCACATCGAGGCACGCATCTCCTCGCCTGGCCTCTCATGACTGTGGGGATGCTGCAACAGTCGTAAGTGTGAAAAACGGTCATAAGTCACTTTTTTCAGTGCCATTGTAACTTTGAATGATCACTTGACACAAGCAAAGTACCAACAAAGGAGGGGGAAAAAACTTCCTGAGACAGGAAGTCTAGTCCTGCCAAGAATGTAATAAGGGTTAACGGAGAGGCAGTTTCTGTAAGCAACACCAGAATGTTTCCTTCCTGCCTTCCTTACAGGATTAGGCCAGTAATTTCTTCTAACAACCGGTTCTCCGAACTGCTTAGAATGTTAACAACTGGTTCTAGCGAACAGGTGCGAACCGGTAGAATCCCACCCCTGCCTAGGAGGGATGATAGCATTCTAAATCAATTAGTACATTGTTTCAAAACATTGTGTTTTGAAAATGATACCTGTTCTCTGTTATCACTCATTTTAGGAATAATATGATTAAACTAATGAAGGCTATTTGTCTTTTGCAGAAGGGAAAAACTGGTGTTATGCCTCACAACTGTGTAAAGTCCCGGACTGCAAAGGTAACTTTACAAACCAACAGTTCACTGTTCACTGTAAAACAAGAACTAGGGGCAAAGTGTGGAGAAAAAATGCCGTTCATTATATTTCCTATTCTGTAGTGTCACTATTATGGGAAGCTATGCAAAGAAACGCTGATTGCAACTAATGGTAATAAAAAACACAGAAATCTTGGAGAGCTTCTGGCCTGCTTTGCTGCCATGCCAGTCTTGCCCTGAAAGGACCCTCTGATTGCAAAGTTAAATAGCTTTCATACTTTTTCCCAATAGCCTGACTATAAGGTAAAAGGTAAAGGAGTCCCTGTGAATTTTACTCTGCTAGTGATTGCTGGAGGGCTCTGCTTCAAGGCCATTGAATCAGCACTGTCCGAAGACAATTCTGTGATCATGTGACCAGCATGACATCACCGGAGTGCTGTTCCCTTCCCACCAAAGTGGTACCTATTTATCTACTCACATTTGCATGCTTTCGAATTGCTAGGTTGGCAGGAGCTGAGGTGAGGATGGGAGCTCACCCCATCGTGTGGTGCTTGGGTCTCAAACCTGGGTTGCCAGCTCTCCAGCCCAAAAGCCCAGACCTTAACCTGCTTAAACCCCCACACACACACTTGAGCAAGGGTTGAATTAGAAGAAAACTAAAAAAAAAAAAGATGTTGAGACTTTAGAAAAAGTGCAGAGAAGAGCAACGAAGATGATTTGGGGACTGGAGATTAAAACATATGAAGAACAGTTGCAGGAACTGGGCTTGGCTAATCTAGTAAAGAGAAGGACCAGGGGAGAAACGATAGCAGTGTTCCAATATTTGAGGGGCTTCCCCAGAGAGAAAGGGGTCAAGCTATTTTCCAAAGCACCCAAAGGCCAGACAAGGAACAATGGATGGAAACTGATCAAGGAGAGATGAATGGATAACTGTAAAGGAACAGACAAAAAAATGTTAAGTACTATGAATTGTATTGAGATAAGATAAACAAAATATAATTAAGAAAGATAAAAGAGGGAAGAAGTTATACAGAAAATTGAAAATGGTAATAAGATATGGATTGACATATAAAGTAAATATTGTTTTTGAATTTGTGTCTGTGCGAAGAGTTTTAACCCGGGATTAAGCAGCTTTCAGAAATGAGGTTTTTATGTTCTATATTATGTATGTTTTGTCTATTGTTTTTTTTTTAAGGCAAAAATTTTGATTAGTAAGAAATAGGGATAGGATATGAAGATGAGCAGATAATGTAAATGCACATATTACATTTGGCACGGTTTATTGGTTCTTCCAGAAAGATTTTTTATGTCAATATGCCTTGACTGTTTGTATGTTTTGTAAAGTTAACAAAATTTGTTTTTTAAAAAAATGAATAGCAGATAAACTAGAAAAGTAACGTTATTGAATAAGAGTAAATGAGATAAATTAGAAAAATGTGATATAAAATAATGTTTTACCTGCTTTGTAAAGATCTATGATGGAAAGCGGGTTTTTTTTTTTAGTGTTTAATGATGTTTTGTCTTGTTTGTTTCTTGTTAAAATTAATAAAATTTGTTTCAAAAAAAAAAAGGAGAGATTCAACCTGGAAATGAGGAGAAATTTTCTGACAGTGAGAACAATCAACCAATGGAACAAAAGTTGTCTTCAGAATTGCGGGAGCTTCATTACTGGAGGCTTTTAAGAAGAGACTGGACAGCCATCTGTCAGAAATGATGTAGGGTCCCCTGCTTGGGCGGGGAGGTTGGACTAGATGACCTACAAGGTCCCTTCCAACTCTGTTAATTTGGAAAAAAAAGACCTCCAAGATCCCTTTCAATTCTGTTATTGGGTTTTCCCAATGCCTTTTTTAAGGGTGTTTTAGATTATAGCTCAGGAAGTCCTAAAGACTTTAACTGTAAACCATAGTTTGCAGAAATCATGGTTATATTGGTCTTGATCCAATTTCTGTCCCATTCTAAAGCTTTTTTTCTCCTCTCTCTCCTGCAGAGCCTCGTCTATGGGCAAAGGTAGACTCAGAATGTGGGAATGACAAACAATCTCCGATTAATATTCTCACCCGGCAGGTAACCTACAACGAATCTCTGAAAGCGTTTAACTTTATAAACTACAACGTCAAATCCAATGGCAAATGGACCATGGAAAACAATGGACACACAGGTGAGGAGCAGGAATCACTCATACAAGTCATACAAGTATCCCTCACAATGGGAGAATAAGTGGATGAAAGGTCTAAAATTTACACAAAATTATAAATTAAAAGAAAACTTTTATAATATAATGTATTGTTGGTATTTAACACCAGGCCTCATCAGGGTTGTGTTTGACCTTGTGGGGGTCTGGGATGGGTGTGGCCAATTGGGTGGGTGCAGGGTTGGGATTCAAAATTTTTAACAACCGGTTCTATGGGTGTGGCTTAGTTGGTGGGTGTGGCTTGGTGGTCATGTTATTGGGTAGGCGTGGCCAACTCAATATCACTCACATCGAGGAACACATCTCCTCACCTGGCCTCTCATGACTGTGGGGATGCTGTAACAGTCGTAAGTGTGAAAAATGGTCATGTCATTTTTTTCAGTGCCATTGTAACTTTGAATGGTCACTCCACACAAGCAAAGGTCACTCCACACAATGGTCACTCCACACAAGCAAAGTACTAGCAAAGGAGGGGGGGAAAACTCCAGAGACAGGAAGTCTAGTCCTGCCAAGAATGTAATAAGAGTTAACAGAGAGGCAGTTTCTGTAAGCAACACCAGAATGTTTCCTTCCTGCCTTCCTTACAGGATTAGGCCACTATTTTCTTCTAACAGCCGATTCTCCGAACTGCTTAGAATGTTAACAACCAGTTCTAGCGAGTAGGTGCAAACTGGTAGAATCCCACCCCTGGGTGGGCTGGCCAGTTTGACGTCACTCATGTTAGGACTCTGAGCTCCGTTTCCGGCTGCAACGGCCTCCTGCAACTCTCTGCCAACAAAATGGAGCTAGTAAGGGCCGCTGGCAGAGGCACTGAGGACCGGTCCTTCACTGTTTTCAGAGTGGCCGCATGGGAGAGATCCAGGGGTGGGATTCTACCGGTTCGGACCGGTTCAGGTGAACTGGATGTTAAATTTGCATCTGGTTCACCAAACCAATATTTGAACTGACCGGCTGGCCTTGCCCACCTCTCCCCTCTCCTCCCAGGAGTCTCCATGCAGTCCATTTTCGATGGAGGTAAGTGCAGAGTCCACGTGGAGGCTCTGAGAGGGGGAAAACGGGCCTTCCGGGAGTCCAGAAACAAGCCTGTTTCTGGCTTCCAGAAGACCCTCAGAGCCTGAGGGAGGCCGTTTTGCCCTCCCAGAGGCCTGAAGGAAGCTTCTGGATCCTTGGGAAGGCAAAAGATGGCCGTCCCGGATGTTCCAGTAAGCCATGCCACCATGGCCACACCCACCCAACAACTGGGCAGCGAACCAGTTACTGGGATTTTTGAATCCCACCCCTGTGCAAGACCCCCCCAGCAGTTTTACTTCCCAATGACCCTCAATTGACATTACCTCCTCATCACAACCCATCACAAGATGTTCAGGGTCGGCATGGAGGCTCTGGGAAGGGGAAAAATGACCCTGCTGGAAGTACCAGAAGTCCAGTAAAGGCCTGTTTCCAGCTTCTGCAGGGTCTCCAGAGCCCAGGGGAGGCCATTTTTGCCCTCCCAGAGGTCTGAGGGAAGCCTCCGGAGCCTGGGGAGGGCGAAAAATGGCCCTCTCAGAGGTTCCAATATGGCCACGCCCACTCAGCAAAACGGTTGCTGGGATTTTTGAATTCCACCCCTGGCCAGATCTAAGCACCTTGCAGGCCAAATCCAGCCCGACACCCCTGAGATAAGTTGTCCAGAATGTATACAGGTATTTCAAATGACTGTTGGAAATGCAAATGTAAAGAAGGGACTTTTAATCATTTATGGTGGACATGTGACAAAGCAAAGAAATATTGGAGTAGGAGGATTCATAGTAGTGGTGGGATTCAAATTTCTTTACTACCAGTTCCATGGGCGTGGCTTGGTGGGCGTATCAGGGGAAGGATACTGTAAAATCTCTAGTCAGAGGTGGTATTTGCCAGTTCTCCGAACTACTCAAAATTTCTGCTACCAGTTCTCCAGAACTGGTCAGAACCTTCTGAATACCACTTCTGGTTCATAGTCTAATATACAAGATACTTAAAGTGAATATAAAGATAAAACTAGAAACTTTTCTTTCGGGTCTAATGGAAAAAAGACTAGGAGAAATTTTGGGGGGAACTTTGATATGTTGATGGCAGCGAGATTACTTTTTTGCACAAAAATGGAAGCACACTTCATGGATGAATAGTTGCCAAAGTTAATGGAATTAGCAGAGATAGCCAAATTGGTTGCTTTGATCCCAGAAAAAAATACAATTGCTATTGTTTCTACTTGGAAACCGCTTCTGGGCTTTATGCTCGAGGTGGGGGGAAAAAATGTAACTTTGATTTTGGGTTTTCCGATGGGATAGGTTTGTCATTGTAGAAATGGCTAGCTTATATTATTATGTAAAAGTAAAAATGTTGAGGTTTGATGCTATTATTTTATTCTATTGCCCCAAAGTCAATGCCTTTTTAAAATATTTTTTTCTCCTCTTTTCTATGCTTTTTCCTTCCCTTTCCCTTCCCCTCATTTTCCTATTATTTTCTTTTGTATTTTTGCATTTTCTAACTTATGAAATATGTGGACAAGTAAGTACAGATAGTTTCTCTACCTACAACCATTTGTTTACTTGTTCAAAGCTACAACAGCACCAGTTGTGGGATTCAAAATTTTTTTTACTACCGGTTCTGTGGAAGTGGCTTGGTGGGCGTGGCAGGGGAAGGATACTGTAAAATCCCCGTGTGGCAAGAAAATCCACGGAACCAATGTTTTGCTTGGCAACAAAAAATGGGGAGGGCTCCATTTTTGTGGAGGATTTGAGGACTACGCTGTACTGAATCTATTTTTTTTCGCCCTTGGCAGTCATCGTCCAGCTGGATCCATCGAGGAAGGTAGAACTTGGGGGTCTGAACGGAAGATACAAGGTGGTGCAGTTTCATTTCCACTGGGGCAGCGAGGTAGGGAAGACGCAGAGTCCTGGATCCGAACACAGCATTGACGGAGAGAGGTACCCCATGGAGGTAAAAGCACTCAGGAACATCCCATCCCCAAACTCTGGCATCAGGAAACATGTGTTTAAAATATATAAGGTGAAGGTAAAGGTAAAGGTAAAGGTAAAGGTTCCCCTTGCACATATGTGCTAGTTATTTCCGGCTCTAGCGGGCGGTGTGTTCATCTCCGTTACAAAGCTGAAGAGCCAGCGCTGTCCGAAGACGTCTCTGTGGTCATGTGGCCGACATGACTAAACACCCGAAAGCGCACGGAACGCTGTTCCCTTCCCACCAAAGCTGGTCCCTATTTTTCTACTTGCATTTTTATATGCTTCAGATCTGCAAGGTTGATGAAAGCTGGGACCAGTAACGGGAGCTCACTCCGTTACGTGGCGCTAGGGATTCGAACTGCCGAACTTTTCTGATTGACAAGCTCAGTGTTTTAGCCACTGAGCAATTGTCAACGTATGACTACAATAAGAACCAGAATTTCCCATTGCTAGACAAGATGATTGCTACTTGAGCTGTTCCTGATTTTACAACCTTTTCCCCCCATGGTTCTTAAGGGAAATACTGCAGTCATTAAGTGAATCATGCAGTCGTTAAATGCATCCATCTTCCCGTGTTGACATTGACTGGTGGAAAACAGCTGGGAGAGTCGGAAATGAGGATGGTGTGACCCCGGGGTGCTTCAACTGTTGTAAATTCAGGCCAGTTGCCAAGTGCCCAAATTTGATTGTGGGGATGCTACAAACCTCACTCCCTCTAGCACTGACGATGTTACCTAGTTGGGTAATGAAACATCTGCAAGAAAACAGACAAGCTCAGAGAGCACCAAGGACCCCACATCATTCTTCTTCTTCTTCTTCTTCTTCTTCTTCTTCTTCTTCTTCTTCTTCTTCTTCTTCTTCTTCTTCTTCTTCTTCTTCTTCTTCTTCTTCTTCTTCTTCTTCTTCTTCTTCTTCTCCTCCTCCTCCTCCTCCTCCTCCTCCTCCTCCTCCGTTCCACAAACCCCATTCCCTTCTATCACTTCTTGATGTTACCCTAGTTGAGTAAAACATCTGCAAGAAAACAACCAAATTCAGATCCTAATCCACATCAATGCTAATCTACAAATGTTCTCTTTTATTATTAAAAAAAAGTGTCTTTTAACCCACTGTGACTTGAGTAATAAAGGGACTCTTGAGTCAATCCAGCCTGTGACTTTCTTACAGCTTCACATTGTCCACATTAAGGAGGAATTTGGCAACATAGAATCAGCGAGCGAAGAAAAAGGCGTAGCAGTGTTGGGATTTTTTATAAAGGTATGGAATAGATTTGAGTTCCATTTCATTTTTTTTTTTTACCAAACTTCAAAATTGAGAACAAACTCACTTGGGCCAGTCTCGTCCAGTGCCTTCCCACTGTATTGAAGGATAAGACCCATAATCCACACCCATCGTGGTTTTGCTGAGCCATCTTCCTACATAGGGCAGGTTGCATCTATAGATCAGACCTCTTTGGAGACCCCTGTGGTGGATGAGACCCCCATTACCTCTGAAAGCCCTCTTTCAATTTGGTCTCAGAGCACAGTTTTTTAACCTTGGCAATTTTGAGCTATGAAAACTTCAGCTCCCAGAACTCCCCAGCCCGCTAAGGAATTCTGGGAGTTGAAGTCCACACAGCTCAAAAGCTACCGAAGTTTGAAGCACTGTTCTAGAGTCCTTTCTCCTGGACAACCAAATGTTTCGGCTCCTCTTTTTTGCAATGTTTAACAGCTGTTTTTCATTGTGTTCTCCCAAAGGAGGAGGGGAAAAGAACAGCAGGACATAGAAAGACAGAGGAGGAGGAAAGAAGGAAGAGAGGGAGGGAGGGAGGAGGGAGGAGGGAGGGAGGAAGGAAGAAGGAAGGAAGGAAGGAAGGAAGGAAGGAAGGAAGGAAGGAAGGAAGGAAGGAAGGAAGGAAAGCTTTTCTTAAACTGGACACACACCTTTTTGTATTTGCTTCAAACAACAAATAGAGCTAGTAATAGCACTTAGATTTATATACCGCTTCATAGAACTTTTACAGCCCTCTCTGAACCATTTTACAAAGTAAGTCAGCAACTTTCTCCCAACAATCTGAGTCCTCATTTTTCCCACCTTGGAAGGATGAGTCGACCTTCAGCCGGTCACGTTTGAACTCCTGACAGTGGGTAGAGTTTGCCTACAATAGCAATAGCACTTATATACCGCTTCACAGTGCTTTACAGCCCACTCTAAGCAGTTTATAGAATCAGTATATTGCCATCAACAATCTGGGTCCTCATTTTACTGACCTCAGAAGGATGGAAGGCTGAGTCAACCTTGAGCTGGTCAAAAATGTTCCAGGTTCGATTCTTAATATGACTTTGCTCTGTTACAGGCTGGCAAAACGAACCCAAACTATGAACCGCTCATTTCAAATTTAGAAAAGATTGGGGCTAAAGGTAAGGAGATGAGACCTAATGCAACTGTGAATTTATTTCAGTTTAATCATTGGATGTAATTCATTGGATTTTAAAGGCCACTCAGCTCCAGATGAGACTCTGAGCAGCTTACAATTAAAATTTCTGTCGTGCCCCTGGTGGAGACTGACTCTGAGGAAGAGGAGGAACAGCCAACAGGGAGTGGGAGTGTGGCTCCGGAGGTGGTGGAGGAGGCTGGGGAAGGGCAGAGGCCGGCTGGGCAATCAGAGGAGGATCCAGGCCCATCCCCTATCCATCCTAGGGCACGCAGGGAGGAGAGGATCAGGGAAAAGCGAGGTCTACTCAGGAGGAGATTACCATGATCCTCCTCCTAGCTTGCAGGTGGGAGCCATGTATATAAGTTTGCAACTGCGCAGTCAGAATTGCTGGAGTCAAAGTTTAGTGTTCACCTTGAAAGAGGCTTATCTTTGCTGGCGTTCTTCCCATGGACTCTCCTCGGTTATCTTCCTGGAATGTATGATTAATTATCTTGGCTTGCTTCAGAACTCTCGTCAATGCGGTTTGTTTTGGTTTTCTGTTTGCCCCATTATTTACTTTTGTGACTTTAAACTGTGCCTAATAAAACAATGAAGTTAAGTTGAAGGCTTTACCGGACTTTAATATATGTTTTGGGTTTGGGGTTATTTTGAGAGACTACGGGTCATCACAATTTTTGTTGCTAAGCAAGACAGTTAGTGAAGTGAGTTTTGCCCCATTTTATGACCTTTCTTGTCACAGTTAAGTGAATCACTGCCAGTTGTTAAGTTAGTAACATGGTTGTTAAGTGAATCAGGCTTTGCTTTGTCAGAAGGTTGCAAAGGGGGATCACGCAACTGTCATAAATAGGAGTCAGTTGCCAAGCATCTGAATTTGGATCATGTGACCACAGGGATGTTGCAATGGTTGTGAGTGTGAAAAATGATCATGTCATCTTTTTCAATGCTCTTGTAACTTTTTTAAAAAAATTATTTATTATTTAATTAATTAATTAATTTTTATTTGTCAATTGCTTACAAGATAATAGGTATAAGTAAAAACATAGTTATGAATACATGGATACATATAAGAAAAATAAAAATAAATAAAAGAAACAATAGGACAGGGACGGTAGGCACATTGGTGCGCTTATGCACACCCCCTACAGACCTCTTAGGAAAGGGGTGAGGTCAATAGTAGACAGTCTAAGGTTAAAGTTTTTGGGGTTTGGGAAAACCCCAGACAGAGTCAGATAGAATATTCCAGATATTGACCACTTTCAAACGGTTCACCAAACAAAATGTTGTTAGTGAAGGATTACCTGTAACTCATCGTATCAACTTGTAAAGCATCCCTATGACTGTTATCGAAGTTGCCATCAATGGGGAGGGTGGGGAGGAAATTTGGAGGAGCAATGTGGCAATGTTAAAACCAGAAGGACATCCCAGCACTTATCTTACAAAGATTGTTCTGTGTGTGAAAATCTTTAATTGGAGAACATGATTGATGACACCCAGCCTCTGAATGTTCTTAATTGAAGAATATGATTTATGACACACCCAGGGGGGATGGGGGGACAGTCACAGGGGACTGTAAATTATGTATGCCAGAGTTGGCTTAATACAGGTTAATGCTGGACATGTTACTCCTAATAAATCTTTTGGTTTCTTTTGAAGCTTGGTTTGAGGTTCATGATTCAATGAGGGCAATCCCCGGAATCCTGACACAAAGAATATCTGATATACAAATCATTCTCTTCATTAAGCTGTTGCTTTGAGCTCTGAGCTTGGCGATTTGGTTGCAAACGTTTCATCACCGTTCGAGGCGACGACGTCCATGCGTTTTGAGTCGTGCTCGTCGGTC
Source organism: Pseudonaja textilis (assembly GCF_049901715.1). Classification (NCBI taxonomy): domain Eukaryota; kingdom Metazoa; phylum Chordata; class Lepidosauria; order Squamata; family Elapidae; genus Pseudonaja; species Pseudonaja textilis. The sequence goes on along the minus strand of NC_141990.1, from coordinate 7,488,888 downwards.
ATCTGTCTAAATACCTTATATGAGATACAAATTAGTCTGAATGTTGCCAGCCAACAGCCAGACAATCAAACCATCCGAAATCAGATTCAGAAATACCTGAAAAAAACAAGGTTCAGACTAATTCGCATCTCACGCAAAGGTATTTAAAGACCTGTGCTCTGACAGACGAGCACAACTCAAAGTGCACGGACAACGTCTCCTCGAATGGTGACGAAACATTTGCAACCAAATCGCCCAGCTCGGAGCTCAAAGCAACAGCCGAACTAACCCACCCGAGCTACTAATATATTCAAACACATTTCAATTGTCTCCATCATTTATTCAGGGGGAAAAGTTGACATTCCAGCTTTGGCCCTGGAATCCCTGATCCCGGACAAGAAGGATCTCACCAACTTCTATCGCTACACCGGCTCTCTGACCACCCCCGGTTGCAATGAGGAGGTGGTCTGGACCTTGTTTGAGAAACCCATTGAACTTGGGGGGGAACAGGTAGGTGACACGGGATAAGAAACACCTGGGGAGTCCTCAAAGTGGACTCCAAACAAAGCAACGGGGCCAAACAAAGCAACAGGGTGCAGCCGTGTGTGTGGGCCTCCTTGCTTTGTTGCATCATAACTTCTGCCTCTTTTGGGCTGTGCTTGTGTTAGCTCAGTGCATGCACCAATGAGGTTGGCTTGGATAGGGTAGGTTCTACTCAGGGGTAGGATGCAAAAGTTTCTAACAACTGGTTCTGTGGGCGAGGCTTAGTTGGTGGGCGTGACTTGGTGGTCATGTTATTGGCTGGGTGTGGCCAACTCAATATCACTCACATCGAGGCACGCATCTCCTCGCCTGGCCTCTCATGACTGTGGGGATGCTGCAACAGCCGTGAAAAACGGTCATAAGTCACTTTTTTCAGTGCCATTGTAATTTTGAATGGTCACTCCACACAAGCAAAGTACCAGCAAAGGAGGAAAAGAAACTCCAGAGAAGTTCCAGAGAGAGGAAGTCTAGTCCTGCCAAGAATGTAATAAGGGTTAACGGAGAGGCAGTTTCTGTAAGCAACTCCAGAATGTTTCCTTCCTGCCTTCCTTACAGGATTAGGCCAGTAATTTCTTCTAACAACTGGTTCTCCGAACTGCTTAGAATGTTAACAACCGTTTGTAGTGAATAGGTGCGAACTGATAGAATCCCACCCCTGGTTCTACTATGTAGGATCCTGATGGGGCAATGCTGTTTAGGGCTCTGTCCACCCTACAGATACCGTGGTCTCAGGTTTTCAGCTGTGGGTTCATTTTTGTGTCAGTAATTTTTTGCCTCTATGTTTTGGACAATGCTGTGGGTTTTGAAAGGTTGTTAACTTCCTTGAATGCTGGCAGAGAACAGGAAGGAAGGAAGAGGAAAGGAATGTGTGTATGTGTGAAAGAGAGAAAGAATGGAGAAGGGAAAGGAGGGAGGGAGGGAAGGAAGGAAGGAAGGGAGGGAGGGAAAGAAAGGAAAGGAAAGGAAAAGGAAGGAAGGAAGGAGGGAGGGAAGAAGGAATGAAAGAGGAAGGAGGGAGGGAGGGAGGAAGGAAATAGAGGAAAGAAAAAGGAAGGAAGGAGGGGAAGGGAGTGAGGAAGGAAGGAAGGAAGGAAGGAAGGAAGGAAGGAAGGAAGGAAAAGGAAGGAAGGGAAAGGAAGGAGGAAGGAAGGAAGGAAGAAGGGAGGAGAGAAGGAAGAAAAAGGAAGGAAGTAGGAAGGAAGGAAGGAAGGAGGAAGGAAGAGGAGTGAGGAAGGAAGGAGGAAGGAAGGAAGGAAGGAAGGAAAGAAAGGAAAGGAAAGGGGAGGAAGGAAGGAAGAAGGGAGGAGGGAGAGAAGGAAGAAAAAAGGAAGGAAGTAGAGGGAAGGAGTGAGGGAGAGGGAGGGAGGAGGAAGGAAATAGAGGAAGAGAAAAGGAAGGAAGGAGGGGGAGGGAGGGAGGAAGGAAGGAAGGAAGGAAGAGAAAGAAAGGAAAGGGGGAGGAAGGGAGGAAGAAGGGAAGGAGGAGGGAGGGAGGAAGAAGGAAAAGGAAGGAGGAGGGGAGGAGGGAGGGAGGGAGGGGAGGGAGGGAGAGGAAGGAAGGGAGGAGGAAAATAGAGGAAAGAAAAAGGAAGGAAGGAGGAGGGGAGGGAAGGGAGGGAGTGGAGGGAGGGAGAGGAAGGAAGGGAAAGAAAGGAAAGGAAAGGGAGGGGAGGAGGAAGGGAGGAAGGGAGGGAGGGAGGAAGGAGGAGGAAAAGGAAAAAAGGGAAGGAAGGAAGAGGGAGGGAGGGAGAGGGAGAGGGAGAGGAAGGAAGGGAAAGAAAGGAAAGGGGGAGGGAGGAAGGGAGGGAGGGAGAGGAAGGGAGGGAGGGAGGAAATAGAGGAAAGAAAAAGGAAGGAAGGAAGAGGGAGGGAGGGAAAGAAAGGAAAGGGGGAGAAAGGAAGGAAGGGAGGGAGGGAGAGGAAGGGAGGAAGGGAGGGAGGAAATAGAGGAAAGAAAAGGAAGGAAGGAGGAGGGAGGGAGGGAGAGGGAGAGGAAGGAAGGAAGGAATAAAAGAAAGAAAGAAGGCATATTAATAGTTTGGCACCTTATTGTTCACTCAACAGAAGCTCCTCTATTTATATTGACTTGGAAAGATAGAAAATTAATACTTGTCTGTCTTACTGGTTCATAGATCCAAAAGTTCTGGGAAAAGGTGTATTTCGACAGTGAGAAGAAACTTCCCATGGTGGACAATTTTCGACCAGTTCAGCCTCTAGGCGCCCGAATTGTCGAAAAATCAAACTCAAACCTCCTCCTGCCTCTGAGGAAGGCGCTCTTGCTGGTCCCAACCGCCGCGTTGCTGGCCTTCGCTTGGATCTCCTGAAGAGCCAGAGCTGGAACATTCGAACCGTTCGCATTGAACGGCCCTTGGCATCTCAGCAGCCGCAGTCTGGAATCTCTTTCACAGGGACGGCCAGGATTTCATAGCAGAGACAGATTTTGGGATGATGCTCTGCTGCGTTAGGTCGATCCAATGTGCCGTGCATGAATTATTCTCGTGCAAAAATCAGGCCATGCGAAGGATGCATGCTTCTTCACAATAATTTTAAGCGACCGAACTTAAGAATATTCTTCTCACCTTGTTCCCATTCTCCAATTATAAATCTCTGTTGGGGTAGAAAGTTGGTTTCTTTTTCTCCTCCATATTTTCTCCTCCTCTCTCTTCTCACCCTTCTCAATCTTCTCCTTTCCTCTTCCTTCTTCCTTTCCTCCTCCTCCTCCATTTTCTCCTTCTCTCTCTTTTCCCCCTGCTCAATTTTTTCTCCTTCTCCTTCTCTCCTCCTCCTTCCTCTTCTCTTCCTCCATATTTTCTCCTTCTTTCTCTTCTCCCCCTGTTCAATTTTTCCTCCTTCTCCTTCCCTCCTCCTTCCTCCTCCTCCTTTCTTCTCTCTCTCCTTCTTTTTCTCTTTCTTCTCCATCTCTTATTCTGTCTCTTCTCCCCTTCTCTGTCTTTTCCTCCTCTTTCTCCTCCTTTCTTCCTTCTCTTCTCTTTTCCTTCTTTTCTTTCTCCTTTCTTTTGCCACTGGATCTCGGAGAAATTTTGTCCGTGCGTAGATTTGTATTATTTAGAGAATACCCTCTATTAACCAATATTCACACGCTTGTTTCAAGTCATAAGCCTGCCAGCAGTGGTAGCCATGAGAAGCATTAATTCAGCCTCATGATTTTGCACCTTGACATTTGAAAACCAAAGTGTGAGTATTTTTACAAATTACCATCAGAGGCAAAAACCGGATTTTTCAGGCAGGCCAAAACTGGCACCCTTCTCAACTGGAATGCCAACTTCAAATTGCCATGACTTCCTCATGAGAACTAGTTCCTTAGCCCAAAGGCTGCAATGTTGAAAGCTTTTCCAACAGTGATACAAAAAATTCTCATGGGTTTAAAATCAAATACAACACAGTTCGCCGATCGTCATCAATAGATTTAAATTAAAAATGCTGCAAAAACAACTTAGTCTCCAAGTAGACAGGAATAAGAATATTAAACTTAAATTATTATAAAGATTGGTTGCATGGTCAACCAGGCGTTCAGACTAGAACAGGGGTCTCCAACCTTGGCAACTTTAAGCCTGGTGGACTTCAACTCCCAGAATTCTGCAACCAGCAAAGCATAGGTAGTCCTCTGGGAGTTGAAGTCCTCCAGGCTTAAAGTTGCCAAGGTTGGAGACCCCTGGACTAGAATGTTTATCCATCTACCAGTCCTAACTAATATTATTTTCATTTTGGTCAGTTTGCTGGCTCAACCTGGATACCATTATACCTGGGTTTTATTACTGGATTCATAATGGAATAGTTTCTACAAGATCTGTATTTACAAAGTATTTTTCCAGGGTGATATGGGTGTCCTTTGTGTACCTGTCTCGCTGTGTATCTGTTTGTTTGTGTTTATGTGTGCATGTCCATGGATATGTGCCAGAAATGACTTGGGGGGCTGCATATGTTCTATGAGACCCCCTGGCCTCTATGTTGATTCCTGCATGCCAGAATTTTATTCTTTCAGGATTTCTGCAATGCAGTTAAGCTTTTTTTCCTTACTGGAAGACAAAAATGGTTACATGGGAAGTAAACATTGAACGTAGAATAGAATAACAGAGTTGGAAGGGACCAGGGGTGGGATTCAAATTTTTAAACAACCGGTTCTGTGGGTGTGGGTTAATTGGTGGGCGTGATTTGATGGTCATGTTCTTGGCTGGGCGTGGCCAACTCAACATCACTCACATCGAGGCACGCATCTCCTCGCCTGGCCTCGCATGACTGTGGGGATGCTACAACAGTCGTAAGTGTGAAAAAGGGTCATAAGTCACTTTTTTCAGTGCCATTGTAACTTTGAATGGCCACTCCACACAAACAAAGTACCAGCAAAGGAGGGGGAAAAAAGCTCCAGAGAAGTTCCTGAGACAGGAAGTCTAGTCCTGCCAAGAATGTAATCAGGGTTAACGGAGAGGCAGTTTCTGTAAGCAACACCAGAATGTTTCCTTCCTGCCTTCCTTACAGGATTAGGCCAGTCATTTCTTCTAACAACCGGTTCTCCGAACTGCTTAGAATGTTAACAACCGGTTCTAGCGAATAGGTGCGAACCGGTAGAATCCCACCCCTGAAGGGACCTTGGAGGTCTTCCAGTCCAACCCCCTGCTTAGGCAGGAAACCCTATACCACTTCAGACAAATGGTTATCCAATCTCTTCCTAAAAACCTCCAGTGTTGGAGCATCCACAACTTCTGGAGGCAAAGTTGTTCCACTGGTTAATTGTTCTCACTGTCAGGAAATTTCTCACTAGTTCTAGGCTGCTTCTCTCCTTGATTAGTTTCCACCCATCACTTCTTGTTCTGCCTTCTGGTGCTTTGGAAAGTAGGTTGACTCCCTCTTCTTTGTGGCAACCCCTCAGATATTGGAAGGCTGCTATCATGTCACCCCTAATCCTTCTCTTCATCAAACTAGATATACCCAATTCCAGCAACTGTTCTTTCTATGTTTTGGCTTCCAGTCCCCTAATCATCTTTGTTGCTGTTTTCTGTATTCTTTCCGGAATCTCAACCTCTTTTTTACATCATGGCAACCCAAACTGGATGCAGTATTCCAAGTGCGGCCTTCCCGAGGCATTATAATCTTCACGTGATCTTTGGAGAAAACTTCCAAGCAGAGCATGGCTGAGAAAGTTAAAATGGCACCTATGACAGTGTGTGATTGAACAGCTGCCTTTTTTTATATATCAATCAATCAATCAGAGCTGAAAAGGACCTTGGAGGTCTTCTAGTCCAACCCCCTGCTCAAGCAGGAGACCCTATACCCATTCAGACAAGTGATATTTTTTTTTCAGTGGTATTGAGCTAGACTGGGCTTTTATGTCCGTCATCTTGAAATTCCTGAGAATATTCCTGCTTCTAATCAATACAGGTAGTCCCCACCTTATGACCACAACTGAGCCCAAATTTTCTTGTTGCAAAGTGAGACGTTGATAAAACCTATTTTGCTCCATTTGATGACCTTCCTTGCCATAACTGTTAAATGAATGGCTGCAGTTGGTAAGCTAGGAACGTGGTTATTAAGGGAATCTGGCTTCCTTTGCTTATTAGACTGTCGCAAAAAGTCACATGACCCCGAGACCCTGCAATATGAGTCAATTCCCAAGCGTCTGAATTTTGGTCACATGACTGGGGGATGCTGTGTGACCCCTATGGCAGCATAGAAGGGCAAAACATCACCATCTAGCGGACATCGAGATGTTTGCAGCCCAAATCTCTTGGCCCTACTTATGAAAACTTTCAAGATATTTCTGTTCTAGCCCAAAACCCTGAGAATGTTGCTAAAATGGCATTCCGAAAGCAAGTGAGGAAGACTCTCACCCCATTCCTAGGGAGGAGGACAAAGTTAAAATTCATCACTAACAGGATGTCTCTTTTTTTTTTGTAAAAAAATTATTTGGGTTTTTTAAAAAAATATATTAAAAAATAAAACATCGTTTTTTTAGAGAACAACATGTTTCCAGGTTGTCACATCTCCATACAGATATAATCTTAATTACATACTCATCTTTCTATATTCAATTTCATATCTTATCATTACTTTATAGATTGCATTATTTTTTTTCTTCATTTACTTTCCTCCGCTTTATTTAACAACTTCTCGTTCATTTCTAATTTTATGACATATCCTTTTCCAAATTTCCATATCTTCATAGTAATTATACTTGTACTTTTATCTGTCCTGTTTACAATTTCATTGTATATTCTTTTTTTCCCATCATCATCCCGAAAAGAGAAAGAAAAAAATTCCCTCCCCTTCTGGAAGTAATGGGATATCTCTAAACAGGAGAATTAAGCCTCCGCAAATATTTTGATTGCAAACATGATCGCCAACATCCGATGACAGTTATGGCCCAAGAAGAAGAAGATATTTTGAAGCCACGTTCTCACCCAACTTCCAAAGAGGCTGAAAATCCAAACATTTTCCACTTCTATGTTCCCTCTTGAAGAAATGATACTCCTTGGATTCTTGTCTGAAGTGAAGGACTCAATAAATCTTTATTTTCTAGCATCCTAGAGAGCAAATACAAGGACTTCCATCTTTCACACATGTAGAAGAGAGATGTTTTATCAAAACCCACCTGCTACTTGTTCTGGAACCAAAACAATCCACTGTGGAGATAAAAGCATCCCTGAAGTTTTGACCATAGTCTCACAGCCATCACCATTTCCAAGGAGGCATTCCTTATAAAATGAGATATAGGAAGACATTTTTTCCAAAGATGGCTTGGAAGTATCTCCATGAAGAAAATAGTTCTTCTTACCGTTTCTTCTTCTTTTGTTGTTTAATCACTAAATTGCGTCTGACTCTTTGTAATCCCACGGACTGTGGGATGCTGGGCCCTTCTATCCTCCACTGTCTTCTAGGCTTTGTCCAAATTCATGTTCATTGAATGGATGACACCATCTAACCATCTCATCCTCTGCCCTCTCCTCCTTCTTCTACCTTCCATCTTTCCCAACCTCACGGTCTTCTCTGATGAGTCCTCTCTTCTCATTAGGTGGACAAAATATTTGAGCTTCAGCTTCAAGATCTGCCCTTCCCAGAGGTGGGTATTCAGCAGGTTCTGACCAGTTCTGGAGAACCGGTAGTGGAAATTTTGAGTAGTTTGGAGAAATGGCCAATCCCACCTCTGACTGGCCCCGCCCCCATCTCTTGTCTGCCTCCTGAGTCCCAGCTGATTGGCTGGGTCTTCTTTGTTTGCCCTGCACAGGAAGATGGAGCTGGAAAGCAGGTTAGTGGGGTGGGGAGGGAATGGGGATTTTGCAGTATCCTTCCCCTGCCAAACCCACTAAGCCACACCCACAAAACCGGTAGTAAAAAAATTTGAATCCCACCACTGGGCCCTTCTGAAGGACAGTCAGTGTTGGTTTCCTTTAGGATTGACTGCCGTCCAAGGGACTCACGAGAGTGTTCTCCAGCACCACAATTTGAAAGTATCAATTCTTCAGCTCTCAGAGTGGTGCAGTGGCCTAAACATGGAGCTCTCGTCTCACAATCAGGAGGCTGTGAGTTCGATCCCAGGTAGAGGCAGATATTTCTCTCTCTGGGCACACTGAGAATGCATCTGCTGAACAAAACTCTGCATTGGCAACAGGAAGGGCATCTGGCCAGTAAATATTCAGCTCCATTCAGTTACCCAGAGTCCACCCCGCAAGGGATTATAGGATCATTAAAAGAAGATGATGAATTCTTTGGCTCTCAGCCTTCCTTATGATCTGACTCTCACAGCTGCACATGATTCCTGGGAAAACCATAGCTCTGACATTTCTTCTTTAGACATTTTTTTAACCAACTGAAACATTCCTGAGCTTAACTGACTAAAAGTTTGCTGGAGTCCAGTTGCTAAATTACTAGTGATGGTTTCTTGGCCCTTCTGATTGCTGTTATAATTTTTTTATTATATTTTTTAATTGATATTTAGCTGGCATTCATTAACACACGCTTTTAATGGAAATAATTTGGGGTGACCCGTGTTGAATGCAAAGATTGCCAGCCTCTCTTTGCACTAACCATGGGCAGCTTTGGGCCTCTCAGTGCATTTTCTGTAGCCAGAAATTAACATTTCTCTCCTGTGTCCCAGAAATGCCAATTGGGGATTGACACGGAATGGTTGATGACAGTTATGACCTGAATATTTTATATACAGTATGCTGTCTCCTTCTCTAGAGATTTAAAAAACACTGCAACTGAATTATTTTCTTACTTGCAATAAATTGAATCGCAAAGAGCTTATGGAAAAATGCAAAAGTAAAATAAGGGAAAGAAGCAACATGTATGTTTAGAGTTTATATATTGTGGATGAATATACAAAACCTCACATGTATTTTTATATTATTTAAGAGCTTTTCTTCTGGGATGAGCATTCAAATGAATTTTAAAAAATGCAAGAGAATTTTGCTGTCTGTATTTTTATTTTTGGAACTATTTAAATTGTACGCAATATATATATTCTTAAATGCCCAAAATATATGGTGAGAGAGAGAGAAAAGAGAAAATAGATAAATAGATAGATAGATAGAAGATAGATAGATAGATAGATAGATGGATGGATGGATGGATGGATGGATGGATGGATAGATAGATAGATAGATAGATAGAGAGAGAGATAGGTAGATAGATAGATGATAGGATGGATGGATGGATGGATGGATGGATGGATGGATGGATGGATGGACAGATGGATAGATGGATAGATAGATAGATAGATAGATAGATAGATAGATAGATGATAGATAGAAAGATAGATGATAGATTGATAGATTGATAGATTGATAGATTGATTGATAGATAGATAGATAGAGATGATAGATAGATAGATAGATAGATGATAGATAGATAATAGATAGATAGATAGATAGATAGATAGATAGATACATGAAAGATAGATGAGCGATAAGAGACAGAGAGACACAGACAGAGAGAGAAACAGAGACACAGAGAAACAGAGAGAGAGATAAAGAGCGCCTGATTGGCTGGGGAATTCTGGGAGCTGAAGTCCACACAGCTTAGAGTCCCTAAGGTTGAGAAACACAGTCCAGCACAGAGACCCCCAACCTTTTGGGCATCAGGGACTGGTTCTGTGGAGAGAGGTTGTTTCGCAGACCCGAGGAGATGTGGCTTTGTGTGCTACCTGTATCCTGCGGATGGAGCTTCACTTGTTTGTCCGGTGGCTTGGTTTCTGGCATGCTGCAGACTAGTGCCAGTCCACAGACCAGAATCTGGGGACCCCTGACTTAGTAGATAGAGATAGAATAAGTTCAGAAAATGACACTACCATTTTTTTCTATCCAACTTTGCATACCCAACTACATCCAATTGTTGGAAGAAATATCCTTCTGGGTTCAGTTCCAAGTGGGGAAGAAAGACACTGGAAACATGGAGGCTGTTTGGAAAGATGGTTTAATGGTGGTCAGGATCAAATGCCTTGGAGCTCCTGAGCGAAGAAATGGGGAGGAGATACTGAGAGTCCCTGGGTTGTATGCCCTCTCTGAGCTTTGGACTTCCTGGGATACAGGAAGAGTATCCTGATTGGTTGCTGTCAGAGGTCCTAGCTAGCTTTGTAGGTTGTCCGTGTGCTAAGTTTGGTTGAAATTTGATGGGTGGTTGCAATGAAGGGCAATGAAATGGCTCTGCCTAAAGGAGGTTGACCTTTGTTATGTAGAATAACCTTAATGGCCCATTGACAAAGGTGCAGGGGGGCTGAGTTTCTGCCTCTCTGAGTTTCTACTTCTCTTTTAGGGAAAATATTCTGCCTTTTTAGTATATCCTAAAATATTTCATTTTTCTAGGAGAGGGATGGGTTATAACATCCAACACCAGATACAACTAGAGACCTGGGACTATGGAAAACCTCTCAGCTGAAAAAAATGGGTCAGCAAAGTTGATGCTGCCTGTGGACTTTTGGCTCAAGGCAGCCACAAACATATGCAACTCTTTGGCGAGAGGTTGTGTTTAGACAGAGCGCCATGGGCAGCCAAAGGATGGCAGATGGTCTGTTTATTTTATCAGAAATAAACTTCCTTTTCTGGGTCCTTCAAACAGCGCCAACACAAGTCTTTGGAGACATCAGAGAGTGGTATGTGTGCAAGGGAGTGTGCATCCATTTCCTGTAGGTGTTCCCTCAAAGGATTTCCACATTGATATAGAAGATATAGAAGATAATTTGTCTCATCTGCCATCATCAGAATTTCATCTGCCATCATCAGGCTTCTGTATTGTGTTCATCTGTGAGTCAGACTTTCACAGCTGTTTATGTGAAATGGCTGTGAAAGTCTGACTCACGGACGAACACAATACAGAAGCCTGATACCCAAACAAAGCTGAATACCACACACACACACAAACACACACATATATATAGGAGATATATATATATAGGAGAAGCACCAAGCCGAAGACACAAGCCTGAAGATGATGAATGAGGCTTCATCAAAACGTCGCCTAGATACTTCCAATTTTATGCAGGAGAAAACCCGAATAACCAAAGAACCACATACAAATACCCGCGAAAACCTCAGAAAACAAATTATATATATCCCAGATATGAATCAAGTCCAAAATCCAGGGATGAAAAGCACATTGTGATTTGATTCATGGCTGTTCAGAATAAAAATCCATCAAGCTGAGTTTTGTTTGGCTGAGAGGACCAAGCCCATGGGAGCATGGCAAAGATTTCACAATGCCAATGCTGCTTTTTTTTGCTGTTGCAGCTCTTCAATCCAGAACTCAGGTGGTCCTCGTCTTACGACTACAACCGAGGCCAACATTTCCGTCGCTGAGTGAGGCCTTTGTTAAGTGGGCTATATGCCCCATTTTACAACCAAGCTCAGTGAGCACCAAGAACAATTCAGTTCAACCCTAACCTACAAACATTGGAAGTTATTGGAAGTTCCTGAATTCTTGGGTACCGTGATGGAGAATTTTCATCACTTAGATCCATATTTCTCAACCTTAGCAACTTTAAGAGGTGTGGCCTTCAACTCCCAGAATTCCCCAGCCAGCCGGCTGGTTGGGGAATTCTGGGATTTGAAGGCCACACCTCTTAAAGTGATGGGGAATGGGAGGATTTATACTCCTTGCAGACAGCTGGTCATTTGTGTCCTTTTAGAGTGTCATTGAGGCTGCTTGGACGTTTACCTGTGCCCTCAGGGTCACCTGAGTGGTGCAAAAGGTAGCACACAAGTGAGCCTGAAGACACAGGTAAACCTCCAGGTGGCCTCAATGACTCTCTAAAAAGAATGCAAATGACCTGTAAGGAATATAAATCCTTCCATTCCCCACCATCCAGTCAGAGCTGAAGAAGCTTCTTGGATGAGAAGCGAAATGTCTTCAAAGCAAAACCAGAAAGTCCAGTTGCCTCTTGAATAAAAAAAAAAACACCTTTGGGACAACCCTGACCTGGAGGACTGAGAATCTCCACAGACATCTCTTGGATGAGAACTGAAATGTTTTCAAAGAAAACAAGAAGAAGAAGAAGTTCCATGCCAGCGTTCCAGGGAACATCCATTCCGATCAGTAACTTCAAGCCAAGCATTATCTCAAAAGTATTTTTATTAGAATAGCACCTGGCACACCTGTGGAATTCCAAAATAAAAGTTTCCTGGACTTCCCACAATTTCCCAACCTACAAACCACCCCCTTTTTACTCATCATCACATCATGTGCACCAATCCCAAAGTAAGTTCCAATTCTCTCTGCGCCACACTCTTTGACCTTGAACTATCAAAAGAATTCTATTTTGTCTACTAAGAGCTACTCAATTAATATCAACCCCGCCCTCCCACTTTTTTTTTTGAACAAATTTTATTGATTTTCCAAAACAATACACAGACAAACAAAACATAAAATATAATGACATAGGAATTTTTTTTTCTTAAAAAGCCAATACAACAACTTATTTAAAGACAGAATTATTCCAAGATCACATTTCCAAACAAGCACAATTTGATATATATATTTACCTTATCTGTTCATCTTCATATCTTATCCCAAACTTCTCTTTATTACTTCTTTTCCTTCTATTTATTCAAATTATATCTCTTTAACTTTAGATTGTATACATTTTTTATATCCATCTGTCTTATACATTTTCATTATTCTCTTCCAATAAAAAAAAACAAAAACAAACAAGACATAAAACATAAAAACATAAACATCTTTTCTGAAAGTTGCTTGATCCCGGGTTAAAACTCATCATACAGACGCCCCTTCAAAAATCATGTTCCTTTTATATATCATTCCATATCTTATTACCGTTTTCCATTTTCTATATAGCTTCTTCCTTTTTTTAACTCTCTTAATTTTATTCTACTCATCTCAGTTCCCACCCTCCTACTTTCTCAAACTAGGTGGCAAAGATGAATAAGGATTCCACAGCTGACATTCCCATTGCACTTGTGGGAAAATCACTTGTGGGCTTTAAAAAGAGTTAGACCAATTTATGGAAGTTATGGGTACCAGTGGCTATTAGTCTTGATGATTGTTGACCGCCTCTCAAGGCCATCTGCTGGGCTTCCCTGGGCAGTTGGTTAGCTGCGCCCATCTGTTCTGACAAGGGACAACCATTGCACAAAGAAGCCCATTCATATCTCAGCAGGTGGCCTTCAGAGTTAATCCAACGGCCATCAAGGCTGACAGTCTTTGATCCCAACACCTTCCATCACTTGGGTCCAATTCTTATTTTGAAACCAACCAAGTTAGTAGTTGGTCTCACGTTTCATGGTGCCGGTAGCAAATTCCAAAGCTTAATTACACATTGGATTAATATACATATTTATATCTCCTTGGTTTTGTTTTTGTTCTTACTCTAAGGAAGTTAACTTCTAACATCTAGATGCAATCTGTGCCGTTGTTTGCACAGATGTTTCCTACAAAATCTCCCATCTGATTCTGGAGATGTGAGCTCGTTTGAGATCAGAAGGAATCCCCTGACTGTGTTTCCATCAAACTCAAGTTTCTTCAGCAGGGTTTATACAATTATTGGGTGGGACATGTGCCTTGTTTGAGAGCCTAAGCTAAAATAGGAACTGAACTGTTTCTTCCCTACTAGCATTTTTGCTGTCCGCACAATATCTACATACGGAATCTTCTCTTGCCTTTATTTTGAAGGCATCTGAGGAAACCTTTGCTGGGTTGATGCTTTTAGTAACCTTTGTGAAAGTCTGTAAAGATTCTCAGTCATCCAGGTCATGGTTGTCCAAGAGCCAACTGGACTTTCTGGTTTTTCTTTGAAGATCTGGGTCACCTGAATGGTGACAAATGGGTGTGGAGCCTTCTTGGAACTGTTGAAAGGGTTGTGTTTTAGATTGCAGTCCTTTCAACAGTTCCAAAAAAGGCTCCACACCCAGTTGCACCACTCAGGTGATGCTGGGGATACAGATAAACTTCCTAGTGGCCTCAATGATGCTCGAAAAGGATGCAAATGACCAGCTGACTGCAAGGAATATAAATCCTTCCATTCCCCACCATCCAAGTCAGAACTGAAGAAGCTTCTTGGATGAGAAGTTAAACATCTTCAAAAGACCTGAGGATACAGATAAACCTCCTAGTGGCCCCAATGACTGTCTAAAAGGATGCAAATGACCAATGGAAGAATATAAATCCTTCCATTCCCCACCATCCAAGTCAGAACTGAAGAAGCTTCTTGGATGAGAAGCGAAACATCTTCAAAAGACCTCCTAGTGGCCTCAATGACTGTCTAAAAGGATGCAAATGACCAATGGAAGAATATAAATCCTTCCATTCCCCACTATCCAAGTCAGAACTGAAGATGCTTCTTGTATGAGAAGCGAAACATCTTCAAATGACCTGAGGATACAGATAATCCTCCTAGTGGCCTCAATGACCGTCTAAAAGGATGCAAATGACCAATGGAAGGAATATAAAATCCTTCCATCCCCCACCCTCAGAATGAGAGCTGAAGAAGCTTGTTGGGAGGAGAAGCAGGAGTGGGCTTCAAAAATTTTAGCAAAGGGTCCTCTGCCTGGTTGCTGGGTGGGCGTGGCCATGGTGGGTGTGGCCTAGTCAGCCTCTTGCACCATGGTGAGGGGGGGAGTGGTGTTTTCGCCCTCCCCGGGCTCCAAAGACTTTTTTCGAGCCTCCAGGAGGGTGAAAATAGCCTCCTGGGGCTCTGGAGGTTCTTGGGAAGCTGGAAACGAACCAATTTCTGGCTTTCCTGAACTTCCGGGAGGCCCATATTTATCCTCCCCAAGCCTCAGCACGCGCCCTACGCTTACCTGCCTCCAAAACAGGTTGCATGGGGACTCCTGGGGGGGGGTGAGAGGGGGCGGGATCAGCCAGGAGTGAGATTTGGGGGTTCTCCAAACTCCACAGAATCTTAGTTAGGGGCTCTCCCAAAGCTCCCCAGTGGCCCCACCCCTGAGGAGTGAAACGTCTTCAAAGCGAAACCAGAAAGTCCAGTTGCCTCTTGAGGGGAAAAACGCACTTTTGGGGCAACCATGGCCTGGAGGACTAAGCATCTCCATAGACATTTATCTGAAGACGTTTCGCTTCTCCTCCAAGAAGCCTCTTCAGCTCTGACCGGATGGTGGGGAATGGAAGGATTTATATTCCTTGCAGACAGCTGGTCATTTGCATCCTTTTTAGAGGGTCGTTGAAGCCACTTGGAAGGTTTCTCTGCGTCCTCGGGGTCGCCCGAGTAGCACTCCTGGTCCCTGTAGTCTGCAATTCTTCCTCTGGAAATCCATTCCTACTCCCACACCGTTCCAAGGACGTTCATTCCCAAATTGTATAACTCCAAAGTCTGTAGAGATTCTCCGTCATCCTGGTCGTGGCTGGTCATTTGCATCCTTTTCGAGTGTCATTGAGGCCACTTGGAGTCCCAAAGGTGCTTTTTCAGGAGGCAACAGGACTTCTTTGGTTTTTCTTTGAAGACGTTTCACTATCCAGTCAGAGCTGAAGAAGCTTCTTGGATGGGAAGCGAAACGTCTTCAAAGAAAAACCAGAAGGTCCAGTTGCCTCTTGAAAATGCACCTTTGGGACTCCAAGTGGCCTCAATGACGCTCGAAAAGGACGCAAATAACCAGCTGCCTGCAAGGAATATAAATCCTTCCATTTCCCCACCATCCCTCCAGAACTGAAGAAGCTTCTTGGATGAGAAGCAAAATGTCTTCAAAGAAAAAAAAAACAGAAAGTCCAGTAATTTCTTGAAAATGCACCTTTGCAAACTTCCTCGCTTACAGGTAGTCCTCGATTTATGACCATTTGTTGAGCGACTGGTTGAAGTTACAAGGGCACCGAAAAAAGTGACAGGACCTATCCTCATGCTTATGACCCCCAGGACATCCTCACGTATGTTTTTTATATATTTTTCTTGAGGTTTATATTTTCAACAAGTTGTTTCTGCAGCCATTCCAGCTCTAATGTCTGTGTACATTTACCCATGTTATACGGTTGTAGCATTATTATCATTATCCTTCTTATCTTACTATCCCCTCTTATTGATATCATTATGGTTATTACTCAGTTGCTTTGCGTGTACACTCTGTCTGAGCTTCTGCACCAGAGACAAACCTCTTGTGTATCCAATCACACTCGACCAAAGATTCCATTCTATTCTATTCCATTGTTTTGGAATGGGGCAGTGGCCTAGAGGTAGAGCTCTCGTCTCACAATCAGGAGACTGTGAGTTCCATCCTAGGTAGAGGCACATATTTCTCTCTGGGCACAATGAGAATATATCTATTGAACAAAACTCCACATTGGTGACAGGAAGGGCATCCGGCAATGAAACATTCTGCTAGCTCCATTCAGTTGCCCAGACTCCACCGCACAAAGGGTTAAAAGATGATTATATTTCATTGTTTCTGTTCTATTCTGTTCTACTCTACTCTGTTCTTTTCTATTCAATATTTTCTATTCTATTCTATTCTATTCTATTCTATTCTATTCTATTCTATTCTATTCCATTCCATTCCATTCCATTTTCTATTATATTTTCTATTCTATTCTAATTGCTATTCTATTCTATTCCATTCCATTTTCTATTATATTTTCTATTCTATTCTAATTTCTATTCTATTCTATTCTATTCTATTCTATTCTATTCCTATATTCTGTTCTGTTCCATTCTATTCAATCCTATCCTATCCCATTCCATTCTTCTATTCTATTCTATTCTATTCTATTCTATTCTATTCTATTCTATTCTAATTCGATTCCACTCCATTCCATTTTCTATTATATTTTCTATTCTATTCTAATTGCTATTCTATTCTATTCTATTCTATTCTATTCTATTCTATTCTATTCTATTCTATTCTATTCTATTCTATTCTATTCCTATATTCTGTTCTGTTCCATTCTATTCAATCCTATCCTGTTCCATTCCATTCCATATTCTATTCTATTCTATTCTATTCTATTCTATTCTATTCTATTCTATTCTATTCTATTCTATTCTATTCTATTCTTTTCCATTCCATTCCAATTTTTCTCCTCTTTTCTTCTCTATTCCATTCCATTCCATTCCATTTTCTCTTTTCTTCTCTTTCTCCTCCATTTTAAAGAATTTCTTAGAAGAATCTTCTCGCATTGGTTTTCCTGTTAGATCAGTGATGACAAATATATGACCTATGCGTCAAAGGTAACATGCCGTGGAGGTTTTGGGTTGATGTGCCAGGGTTCACCAACACCTGACAGCTATTCTCAAAAGCATGGCCCATTCTCGTGGGGGCTCCCTGATAATCAGATGTGGGGCCCCTGCACAAGACAGCTATGCTGTTGTGCAGCCTCTGAAAAGCAGGGGACCATTGGGAGGCCGCAAAGGGTTGTTGTGAAGTGTGAAAAATGGTCGTCAGTCACTTTTTTCAGTGCCGTGGAAACTTCGAATGGTTACTAAATGAACTGTGGTAAGTCGAGGACTACCTATGGTGAGGAAGCCACAGATCACCTAACTCTCACCTGGAATTACTCTCTAAATGTAAATAAATGTGCAACATCGTTTTCCTTATTTTTATTTATTTTTCATTTATTTGTAAGGAAAAAAATTCCAGGAGTCAAGAAACAACAGAGTGAAACCAGAGATGTCATTGAAACGAACCACAAACTTTTGGGAAGTTTGGAAGAATTTGGAAGCAAATGCCGCCACCTGATGGCTGCAGAGTTCATAAATGAAATTAAGTACACCCAGACTTTTATTCCTAGGATCACCATTTGTTAACATTTATTATACTGTACTTTTTAACCATACTTACTCTTGTGGTTTGTTACTGTTCTGTCATTTTAACGTCTACCGGTTTTAATGTTTGCAAGCCGCCCAAAACTGCCTCTAGCCTAGAGTTTTGGCAGTACGGTACAGACAGTCCTCAACTTACAATCATTTGTTTAGTGACCGAAGTTACAACGGCATTGAAAAAAGTGACTTGTGAATTTTTTTTTTCACACTTACAACTGTTGTAGCAATCCCGTGGTCACATGACCACCTTTTTTATGACAGTTGCCGTGTCCCAGGGATCATGTGATCACCTTTTGTGACCTCCTGACAAGTAAAGTTAGAATAGAATAGAATAACAGAGTCGGAAGGGACTTGGGAGGTCTTCTAGTCCAACCCCCTGCCTAGGCAGGAAACTCTATACCACATCAGACAAACGGTTGTCCAATCTCTTCTTAAAAACTCCCAGTGTTGGAGCTTTCACAACTTCTAGAGGCAAGTTGTTCCACTGTTTAATTGTTCTAACTGTCGGTAAATTTCTCCTCAGTTCTAAGTTGCTTCTCTCCTTGATTAGTTTCCACCCGTTGCTTCTTGTCCTGCCCTTAGGTGCTTTGTTAAGAGGGGAAGCCAAGTTTGTTTTAACGACGGTGTAACTAGCTTAACACCTGCAGTGATTCATTTAACAACTGTGGCAAGACAAGTCATAAAATGGGGCAAAACTCACTCTACAACAATCTTGCTTAGCAGTGGAAATATTGGGCTCAATTGTGATCATAAGTTGAGAACCACCTGTACTTAAATTCAATGCATGGATGAGTGAGTGAATGAATGACAATATTTGTTTTTCAGGTAACGCATAACCCAGGAGAAAGGTCACGTCATGGCGTTATTTCCCTATCAAAACTGACTGAGTAATTTAATTTTTATGGAAGCTGCCCCTTTAAATTTTCCAATGATGAATCGGTCGACAGAGTTGAGTTGCATCCACAGTATTTAATTTGCTTGAATAATATACTTACAGATAGACAAGTTCACTCCATATACAGTTACTTGGACTTGCTTTTTTTTTTTAATACAGGTCATATCCCAATACATTAATACTTTGTTTTTTCCCCTTTGAATTATTTACACAGTACTTATGTACACAGTCTTTCTAAATTCAGTGCATTGTCAATAGGTTTTATACAATAATTTACAGAGCAAATATAGTTAAACAGTTAACTTAAATCGTTTGTTTTGCTTTTCCTATTAAATTTAGGAATTAATTTAAACCTTTTTTCTTAAAAAAAAAATATTAATCATTACAACCAATGTAACAAAGCATGGCAGATTAAAGACGAGGTGAGCGGATCATGCTGGGCTGGAACTTAAAAACCCAAACTGTTTCCCAAAGAAACGAAGAGATGAAGAGCGACGTGGAAGGGATCTTCAAAGAAGGAGTATTTTTAAAGTAGGGACTTTCTCCATGCTCAAAGAGGTCAAGAAAATGGACAATTAGGGGCCAAGGCATTGTTCAAATCTCTCCCCACCCCCAGGATTTGGCTACATCGCAGATTGATAGGCATCGCACGATGCGTTCAACAAGATGCTGGCTTGTTTTTTAGGCAAAAGGGGGAACGTCACGCTATTAATCACACGACTGAGTGGTGGCACCCATTAGAACTGATGTTGGGAAGCTGGTTTTCAGGAGCTACTCTGGACTACACAGCACAGTCAAGGATTATGGGACTTTATAGACGATGGTGGTTTGATCTTGCACGGCAAGCTAAGAGACACTACCTAGGTCCTTCTTCTCCTTAGGTTGCGCCCTAACCTTCTGCCCTGGGTCCAGCTGAAGATCTGGGTTTGAAGTAACCCCGTCTGCAACTTTCACACACATGCGCACGCTAATGGAAGTGACAAAGGGCCCCAACACAAGCGACCGCTGGATGATGGTGCCACATCACTTGGATGGGTTAAGTTCCACAGTGCATGGCTGAGTTGCTTGGACGCAAATCGTTTCAAGGAGACCGTCAAAAGACTTAGCAACTGTCAACTGTTGGGTTCTCCGGCAGTGTTTCTCAACCTTGGTGCCTTGGACTTCAACTCCCCAAAATTCCTCAGCCAGCATGTTTTACATTGGGTGGACTTTTAACGCCCACTCGGGGTGAATTAAGATCTGTGTTGCTTACTGGCTGGGGAATTCTGGGGAGTTAAAGTCCGCCAATTTGAAAGCAGTCCGGATGGGGATATTCTGAGAGTGGAGAAAGACCTACCAAAGAGCAGGCTCAAATGTTAAGGTCCACCTGACCCCTGCAATCCTTCCCCATGTTTGCCAAGCTTCAACACTAATCCTCGTTTCTAATGTGAGGTTAGACGAAGCCACAATGCCCTGGAACTGCCAGAAAAGGGTACCAGGAACGAAAAAGGGAGTTTTTAAAAAAAAGTGTTCTGAGAACACCGCAGTTGGAAGAAGATAGCCTGATGCCAACAAAATCTAAGTGATTTTGCTTTGTGGGGGGGAATGAGGGAACGACGGGGAAATTAGCTGAAAGAAATCCCGTGGATTTTTGTCAGGTTCTCAGTAAGAGAAGGATTGACAGGAGCAGTTCAAAGAACAGTGGAAGGCTGAGATAGTCCTCCATGCTATAGATTTCCAGATTAGGAGCAAAACTCACCTTCGCCGCTCTTTGAAAATCTCACTGTGTTACTAAGAGCTGATTCAGAGGCTTCGTTTGTGAAGAAATGACGGTTTATCCTAACCTCTGATCAACCTTATTTCATCATCTGATTGGAATGAGGAGGGTGTGTGTGTGTCTGATTTAGGGCTTGGCTCAACAAATGCAGAGGTAAGGAAGGATTTTCAAATCGAAGGATTTTCAGCTCACCTGAAAATGGGAACATTTGCCGTAGCTCCCTCATTATTCTGCTCTCTCAATCCATTTCCATTCATAGAAGCTGGACATGGCTGCCAATTTAATTCCTTCTTTCATTTAATTATTACATTTATGCAGCCACCCACCTCACTGCTCTGCTTTGACTCTGGCTGACCTACAAGAACAGATAAAGGGGAATCACCATCGAGAGATGGTTAAAAGCCACAATATGCTTGAAGTGGGTTTGAAGTATTAATATTCCTTCCGGGGACAAGGTTGGCTACCCCAAAAGGATAGCCTGTTGGGTGGTAGAACGGACAACCTCTCCGTCGCTGATGGTCATCCTTCAGACATGTTAACGTTGCTTTTCGAAAGAAAAAGGAATGGAAAGGACACACACCCAAGCACGCACACAGCTATCCCCAAAGCACTGAAAAATGAACTCTGTTATGTTTTTATTATTATTTTTAAAGTGCAAATAATTTTTTTTAAAAAAACACGACTGGCACTCCCTCCAATGAAGGAAGAGAGAACAATATGTGTGAGGACTCTCTCCTTTCAAAAGGTCTACCACAAATGAAGGATTGGTGCTAGGAGTGCGGTAGAAGAGGCTGTTAGCCTTGTAGTCCATCTCCATTGTGAGGGGCGGCTACTTGGGGGAGGGGGTCCTAAAAATCAAGATGGCGGCTGTCACTGCCCTTCTGAAGCCCCGCCCATCTCCTGCACGCGTGACACAAGTATAAAAAGGTGGGTAGAATTTTGATTATAGTCACCGACTCCATCTTGAACTTTTTGACCCCTCCCTGCCTATAGTCCTCCTTTGGGTACACATTTCCCATCAGCCATCACTGACACACTGTTGGCTCAAAGCACTCAACCAGGCTCCCTTGTTTCTGGGATTTAAAGGTTGGGTTGAATTAGGTTGAGTTGCATTGGGTTGGGTTGGGTAGAGTTGCATCAGGTTGGGTTGGGTTGAGTTAAATTGCATTGAGTTGGGTTGACTTGGGTTGGGTAGAGTTGCATTAAGTTGGGTTGGTTAAGTTGCAGTGGGCTGGGTTGAGTTGCATTGGGTTGGGTTGAGTTGGGGAACAGATTCCTGATTTGACTTTCCCATTCTCAAGAGCGATCAGATCAATACACCAAAAAAATCAGGAACTAGCTTCTTCTGAATGAAAGTTGTAAGTTGAGGGGACAGGGTAACCACAATGGCAAAATATTTTCACAACCAGAGCAGGTTTCTTACCCAAGTACCCTCTTGTACACAGAGAAACGCTTGGCTCCTAGAACACCCCAATCCATCCAAAGTGGAGATGAATACAAATAATTAGCCTACTCACTGCCCCCAGGAACAGCCTGGAGCTGCCTCAGTTTCCAGATCTCCAGCCCTTTCAAGCGCCAAAAGGCTGCTGGAGCTGCTCTGGAACCTCTCTGAAAGCCAAAAGGGTTGGAACAATTCCACAAGGTCAAAAAAAAATAAAAAAGAGAGGAAACTTTATTCTTAAGGCGACGGAAAGGAACTGCTAACAAATACATCAAGTGAGAGAAAATGAACAGCAGGGAAAGTTTGCAGGAATTTTCTGCGGCTTGTGCCTGCCGTCTCTGCGTGTGCCTCTTCTCCTCGCAGACATGGAATCAAACTTCAGAAAAAGGAGGTAGAAATTTCATGTTGTCAGGACAACACTACAAGTGAATCATTAGCAACAATTGGAAGAGAGCTTTCCCAAATGTCATTTCTTTCCCCAACCCCAACTTACTTCAGACGTCTCTAAGAGCAAATTGGTCAAAGGGACGAACAGACTACGGTTATTCTGCCTCTTCGCTGGATTACCTTTCTCAAATTTTAAATGCATCTAGTCTTTAGTTTGCTGAGGTTAAAGGCTGAAGGCAAAATAAAACAGTTTAACCAACGGGTCTTCTTCCCCCACCCTCTGGGCATGAAGCAACAAAGATGGGAAACCAAAGCAAATGCCACCTGATAAATGCTCACTTTAATTAGAGTTTCTCTTTCTCCCCCTGCTATTTTTTTTTTAATTTTGTTTTTTTCTTTAGTTGTGCTTTCCGGTCACAGGAGGAAAATTAAAAATAAAATAAAAAATAAAAAAATAAAAACTACACCTAGCTCTTCTGCTCAGTTAAAACCGTATTTCCTTTTGTTCTCTTTTGTTGCCAGCCTTGTGATGCAATCTCCTCGGACTAACCTTTACGAAACCCGTTTTGCTCATTGCAAGACACAGTACTTTTTGTAATCGGACTCAAAATCTTCATCCATGCTACTGGTATCCGCCATATTCTTGCCCTCAATCTTTGGCAAAAACTGTGCATAGTCCACTCCTTGCTGTTCGTAGAAAAGGATGTAGGCAGAATCTGTGTCGATTTCATCAGGATGCAATTCCTGAATGATGGACGAGGAGGAGGAGGAGGAGGAGGAGGAAAAGAAGAGGTGCTTATTAGGGAACAGCTGTCAAAATAATTCATGTTTTTTAATCTTTTAATGACCCTGTAATCCCTTGCATCAGGGTGGAGTCGGAGCAACTCAATGGAGCCGAGTGCTTACTGGCCAGACGCTCCTCCTGTCACCAATGCAGAGTTCGCAGGTGATATTTACTCATTGTAGCCAGAGAGAGAAATATCTGTCGCTACCTAGGATCGAACTCAGAGCCTCCTGATCGTGAGGCGAGAGCTCCCCCTCTAGTATCACTCTCTTGAAAGAATACAATATTACTTCAACATTTTTAAATGTACAAAATACTGAAAACTCCTGAAAACTCTTGTCCTAATATTACTGGAGATTGTTTGGGATCAGGGAGGCTGGTATAGCAGCTTATTGTAAGGACACTGCAGGAAATGGCAACTTTAGTCTAGCGCAGTGATGGGTAACCTATGACACGCGTGTCACTCGTGACACGCCGAGGCACTTTGACTGACACGCCTGTTGGTGTGGGGAAAACCTGCACATTTAGAGGCTGCCTGTGCTCTGCTCCAATCCCTGCTCCCTGCTTGTTGCATGGAGGCGTGGTGTCACCGCTGCCGCAAGATCTTTGCAGCAGAGAACCAGTTTTAACCGTCATAAACTGAGGTTTGTCAGTTTCATTACCTCAGGAACGCTACAGGAGGAAAGGTTGAGGTTCACAGCCCTGTAAGGTGGCCTTCCGATCCCCACATCCTGCACCTGCAGCCCTGAGACCAGGGAGACTAGTTTCACAGCCCTGCGTGATCACCCCAGCCCAGTCCGTCATAAATCAAATTATTGATATTTCTTGAAGTGACACATGACCCGAGGAAGGCTCCACTTTTTCCCGATTTTCGACACACCAAGCTGAAAAGGTTAGCCATCACTGGTCTAGAGGCTAAGGCACCAGGCTTAGGATACCATGAGTTCTACTCCAACCTTAGATGCTGGGTGACTCTGAGCCAATGAGCAGGAGATGGTGGGGTCGTCCTGCCTTAGCCATGTAAATCAGTTGGGTGACTTTGGGTCAATGACCAGGCAACGGTGAGTTCTAGTCCCACATTAGCAGAGGTGGGTATTCAGCAGCTTCTGACCAGTTCTGGAGAACCGGTAGCGGAAATTTTGAGTACTCTGGAGAATCAGCAAATACTACCTCTGACTGGAGATTTTACAGTATCCTTCCCCTGCCACGCCCACCACAGTACTGGTAGTAAAAAAATTTGAATCCCACCACTGCACCTTAGGTATGAAAGCTGGTGACTTTGGGCTAATCGCCAGGAGACAATGAATTCTAATCCCACCTTAGACATGTTTCTAATCCTGCCTTAGACATGAAAGCCAGCTGGGTGACTTTTGAGCCAGCCCTTCCCTCTCAGTCCAACTCACCTAACAGGGTTGCCGTTGTGGGGAAAATAAGAGGGGGAAGGTGTGTGTTGCATGTGTTCATCGCTTTGAATTATTTGTAAGAAAATAATAAAGATGGGATAAGGTAAAAATCTGTGCTAGTTGTTTCCGGTTCTAGCGGGGCGGTGCTCATCTCCATTTCAAAGCCGAAGAAGAGCCAGCGCTGTCCAAAGACGTCTCCGTGGTCATGCAGCCGGCATGACTAAACATCTGAAGGCGCACGGAAGGCTGTTACCTTCCCACCAAAGGCGGTCCTTATTTTTCTACTTGCACTTTTCTTACATGCTTTCAAACTGTTGGCTTGGCAGAAGCTGGGACAAGTAACGAGAGCTCACTCCGTTACGTGGCGCTAGGGATTCAAACTGCCAAACTGCCGACCTTTCTGACAAGCTCAGCGTCTTAGCCCCTGAGCCACCCCTTTTCAAGATGGGATATAAACAAACAAATCCTGTTGGAAACTTTGGAAAATGGTAGAACGCAGTAAAAGACACCGATGCATCCCCAGGAAGAATGCCCAGACCTAGTTAAGCGATCTGAAGTTTCCTTATAAGGGCAACAAATATCCTGTGGCTTATTACCACAGGACTCTCTAGGACAGGACAATTTAAACCAGAGGTGGGGAAGCCATGCTGGCTTCGGAATTCTGGGAGTTGAAGTCCAGAAGTCCTAAAAGAGCCATCAGTCTCTACTCCTGGCCTAGAGACTAACATGTCTCGAATCCCCAAGGGGCCACCGCCAATTTTCAAAATGGAGCAACACAAGTGGAAGAGAACCTCATCTGCCTCAAGGTCTCCTGAGACAGACAATTGATGGGCACCAGAGGTGGTCCTCAGCCGGTTCTGACCAGTTCTGGAGAACCGGTAGTGGAAATTTTGAGTAGTTCGGAGAACCAGCCAATCCCACCTTTGACTGGCCCCGCCCCCATCTATTCTCTGCCTCCCATTAAGTCCCAGCTGATCGGCTCGGTCTTCTTTGGTTGCCCTGCATAGGAGGACGGAGATGGAAAGCAGGTTAGTGGGCTGGGATGGGGAGGGAATGGGGATTTTGCACTATCCTTCCCCTGCCGTGCCCACCAAACCATGCCACGCCCACCAAGCCACACCCACAGACCTAGTATTAAAAAAAATTGAATCCCGCCACTGATGGACACCCAGAAAGAGGTTGCTGCAATACAGGTGGGCCAAAAGTCAACCGTGTTATGTCCTGAAATCCCGGTGACTCACTTCAGGGCACAGAGGTTCCTATGTAATGGAAGCTCTTCTTAGCAGCTTTTAGGTCCTTCCCCTTTAAGCCTGCAAAATGGCTTACCTTACAGCTGCTGTCGTTGTAACAGTACCATTTGTCGTTGGGGTTTTTGGCATAGGTGACATAATGACCTCCTCCCATAATTCCTGAATGGCACTGGAAGAGAAGAGAGCCAAGACACCAAGGTTATCCGCGGATTGAAAAGTCCTCCATCCTTTCCTTTCCTGCTAGAGGAAAAGGGGAATTAACGTGGCGCGATGGAGATGCCATTTTAGAAGGAGGTATCTTCTCAAAAGTGCTTTTCCCAAAAGGCAATTGGATTTTCTTGGTTGGTTTTATTTTTTCCTTTGAAGACATTTCGCTTCCCATCCAAGAAGCTGCTTCAGTTGTTAGATGAGAAGCGAAAAGTTTTCAAGGAACCTCCCCCTCCGCCCCCCAAGAAAGTCCAGTTGCCTCTTGGAAAGTGCCTTTAGGACAAACGCGTCCTGGATGATTGAGAATCTCCACAGACATTGTGTCTTCTCACGTTTATGCCTGTCAAAGGCTCCTCAAGAGCCAGCAGCCTCTCACCAGTAGGCGATGAATGGCCCTGAGGAGCAAGTAGGTTCAGGGAGATGGTCTTAGAAGACAATCAATGAAATATGAGCTAACAGGGTGCGGTGGCAGTGAAAAAGCCAATGCAATCCTAAACTGCATTAACAGAGGGATTGAATCAATAACATGTGAGGTACTAATGTTGTTGTTGTTAGTTGCGAAGTGGTGTCCAACCCATTGCGACCCCATGGACAACATTCCTCCAGGCCTTCCTGTCCTCTACCATCTCCTGGAGTCCATTTAAGCTCACGCCGACTGCTTCAGCGGCTCCAGGCAGCCACCTCCTGCTTTGCCATCCCCTTCTTCTATTCCTCAATCTTTCTAGGTACTAATTCCACTCTATAAAGCCTTAGTAAGGACACACCTAGAATATATCCAGTTTTGGTCACCACGTTATAAAAAAGATGTTGAGACTCTAGAAAGAGTACAGAGAAGAGCAACAAAGAATTAGAGGGTTGGAGACTAAAACGTATGAAGAACGGTTACAGGAACTGGGCCTGGCTAGTCTAGGGAAGAGAAGGACCAGGGGAGACAGGATAGCAGCCTTCCAATATTTGAGGGGCTGCCACAGAGAGGAGGAAGGGGTTAAGCTATTCTCCAAGGCACCCGAAGGCCAGACAAGGAATAATGGATGGAAGCTGATCAAGGAAAGATTCAACCTAGAAATAAGGAGAAATTTTCTGGCAGTGAGAACAATCGATCCATGGAAGAGACGTTGCCTTTGGAAGTTGCGGGAGCTTTGTCACTGGAAGCTTTCAAGAAGAGACTGGACTGCCATCTGTCAAAAATGGGGTAGGCCCACCTGCTTGGGCAGGGGGGTTGGACTAGATGACCTACAAGGTTCCTTCCAACTCTGTTATTCTGGCATTCTGTCTTCCAGCAGCTGAGCAATGCTGAAGAAGACTTTGTGAGGGAAGCGAAAATCCAAGATGGTGATGGTATGGATTTTTTCCCCCCTTCCAAGGGAATAAAGATAGTTTTTGACTTACAACCAGTCATTTAGTGACCATCCGAAGTTATAAAGGCAGTGAAAAAACTGGGTTATGATTGAATTTACGACTGTTCCAACACTCCCAGAGTCAATGGGGGAAGCCAGACTCACTTAACAATGGTGTTACTAACTTAACAACTGCGGTGATTCACTGAACATCTGTGGCAAGAGAGGTGATAAAATAGGGCAAAGCTCTTTTAACAACTTCTTGTGGCCTGTTGTGTGCTGCCCCCCCTCCAGCAGCCAAACCAGAGGAGGCAGCGGCGTGGGAGTCAGGGTCAGCATCAGGGCAACCTGAGAACTCTGAGGGGGAAGAGGAAATGGAGCTGGCAGAGAGAGAGAGACAGAGGTGGAGTCGGGGCCGCCCGTCAGACCTCAGATGGAGAGTCAACAGCCCTCCAGGTCTGCAGGTGGCTGATGAGGAAGAGGAGGAACAACTGGGTCCAGTGCCTGACATGCAGATGCACAGAAGGCAGAGTAGAGGAGAGCAGTGGAAATCTATGGGCTGGTCCTTGGGACGGAAGGCAGAGGAGAGGAGAGCAGTGGAAATCTATGGTCCGGTCCTTGGGATAGAAGAGCCCCCACTGCTAGCAAAGCCCCCACTCTAGCTCTGGGGATAAAAGGCAGGGGGCGGAGATGAATAGATGTGGCAGACAACTATCCATCTTCTGGCCAGACAGCAAATAGAAATTTTGGGCTCAATTGTGGCCGTACGTCGAGGACTACCTGTAATTCAGGTGATTAAGCCTGGATAGACACTGTGGGACCCTCCTTCCGCTCTTCCCTTTGGTATGGTTTACGTGGACCTCTCCGGGCCTTTCCTGCAACGGGTCAGCCGTAATTTGAGCTGGGGAAACCCCCCCCCCCACCAAGCTTTCAACCCAGACGGCCATCGGACACCTACCGAAATTGCATATAAGTTATAAATAGGATTAATACAGATTTCTCCTCTTTGGTCATCCGCCAGTTCCTCTTCCCGGCGGGCTTCCAGGAGACCGTTGAGACTGTGGTTGCTGGAGGAGCTGAGCTTGCAAAGGTATCCGTTGGTGAGCTGCCCCTCACTGTCCTGAGTGACCACCGGTTCTCCTGAACCATCCCCCAATTTTTGCTGCTCCCTGCCCGGAGAGTCCAATGTGGCCTTTGGATCTGGCTGGGTACCGTTCTCTCGACTCGTGTCCAGGTTCTCTTTGCTGCTCGAGAGTTTGTTTTTGCAGAGCTGGGGGAGACGAAGGCGCCCCTTGCTTCTGCCCATAGTCCTGGGGCTACTGGTGGGGCTAAGGTTTTTACTGGTCGAAGAGCCTGATGGGCACTTCCTGGCGGAGGACGGCGATGCTGGAAAGAAAGAGATGGGTGAGCGCTTTGCAGGTGAATCGGTGTTTTTTCAACCTACTCTCAAAGAGGTGTGGACTTCAACTCCCAGAATTCCTCAGCCAGCCATGCTGGCTGAGGAATTCTGGGAGTTGAAGTCCACACCTCAGAAATTGGCCAAGGTTGAGAAACACTGAAATAAATCAATCCTTCTCGCCTTGATAACAAGCAGCAACAACTTATTAGGTAAGGTTTAGGTTATTCTTCAAAACAAAAACCCACAAAAAACCACCCCAAACTTTCTCCGATCTGAAGCTACCTCGCAGGATTGTAGTAGAGAAAAAGGAACACCTGGAGGTATTTTTATACCCTGCCTTTTATTATTTTTACAAATAATTCCAAGCTGAGAACATATCCAACATACCTTACTCCTCCTATTTTCCTCACAAGAAGAACCCTGTGAGGTGGACTGGGCTGAGAGAGTGACTGTCCCAAGGTCACCTAGCTGGCTTTCATAGTAAAGGCAGGACTAGAACTCGCAATCTCCTGGTGACTGGCCCAGTCAGCCAGCTGGCTTTCAGGCCTAAGGTTGGACTAGAACTCACTGTCTCCTGGGGATTGGCCCAGTCAGCCAGCTGGTTTCCATAGCAAAGGACTGGCTTTCATGCCTAAGGTTAGACTAGAACTCACTGTCTCCTGGGATTGGCCCAGTCAGCCAGCTGGTTTCCATAGCAAAGGACTGGCTTTCATGCCTAAGGTTAGACTAGAACTCACTGTCTCTTGGGATTGGCCCAGTCAGCCAGCTGGTTTCCATAGCAAAGGACTGGCTTTCATGCCTAAGGTTAGACTAGAACTCACTGTCTCTTGGGGATTGGCCCAGTCAGCCAGCTGGTTTCCATAGCAAAGGACTGGCTTTCATGCCTAAGGTTAGACTAGAACTCACTGTCTCCTGGGATTGGCCCAGTCAGCCAGCTGGTTTCCATAGCAAAGGACTGGCTTTCATGCCTAAGGTTGACTAGAACTCACTGTCTCCTGGGGATTGGCCCAGTCAGCCAGCTGGTTTCCATAGCAAAGGACTGGCTTTCATGCCTAAGGTTAGACTAGAACTCACTGTCTCCTGGGGATTGGCCCAGTCAGCCAGCTGGTTTCCATAGCAAAGGACTGGCTTTCAGGCCTAAGGTTGGACTAGAACTCACTGTCTCCTGGGATTGGCCCAGTCAGCCAGCTGGTTTCCATAGCAAAGGACTGGCTTTCATGCCTAAGGTTAGACTAGAACTCACTGTCTCCTGGGGATTGGCCCAGTCAGCCAGCTGGTTTCCATAGCAAAGGACTGGCTTTCATGCCTAAGGTTAGACTAGAACTCACTGTCTCTTGGGGATTGGCCCAGTCAGCCAGCTGGTTTCCATAGCAAAGGACTGGCTTTCATGCCTAAGGTTAGACTAGAACTCACTGTCTCTTGGGGATTGGCCCAGTCAGCCAGCTGGTTTCCATAGCAAAGGACTGGCTTTCATGCCTAAGGTTAGACTAGAACTCACTGTCTCCTGGGGATTGGCCCAGTCAGCCAGCTGGTTTCCATAGCAAAGGACTGGCTTTCATGCCTAAGGTTAGACTAGAACTCACTGTCTCTTGGGATTGGCCCAGTCAGCCAGCTGGTTTCCATAGCAAAGGACTGGCTTTCATGCCTAAGGTTAGACTAGAACTCACTGTCTCTTGGGGATTGGCCCAGTCAGCCAGCTGGTTTCCATAGCAAAGGACTGGCTTTCATGCCTAAGGTTAGACTAGAACTCACTGTCTCCTGGGATTGGCCCAGTCAGCCAGCTGGTTTCCATAGCAAAGGACTGGCTTTCATGCCTAAGGTTAGACTAGAACTCACTGTCTCCTGGGATTGGCCCAGTCAGCCAGCTGGTTTCCATAGCAAAGGACTGGCTTTCATGCCTAAGGTTAGACTAGAACTCACTGTCTCCTGGGGATTGGCCCAGTCAGCCAGCTGGTTTCCATAGCAAAGGACTGGCTTTCATGCCTAAGGTTAGACTAGAACTCACTGTCTCCTGGGGATTGGCCCAGTCAGCCAGCTGGTTTCCATAGCAAAGGACTGGCTTTCATGCCTAAGGTTAGACTAGAACTCACTGTCTCCTGGGGATTGGCCCAGTCAGCCAGCTGGTTTCCATAGCAAAGGACTGGCTTTCATACCTAAGACTGGACTACAACTCACAGTCTCCTGGTGATTGGCTCAAAGCTGGTTTCATGGCAAAGGTGGGACTAGAATTTACAATCACTGGAACTAGAGAACATACTAGAACTGACTTGAACTTTCCGGCCTGGTGCCTTAACCACTAGGTCAAACTGGCTCTCCTAGATTATCTTGAGTGCCCAGAAGAAAAATGAAGTGTTTATCAGATAGATAGATAGGTAGAGAGCAGGTAGAGAGTAAGGAAGACGATGCTGTCAGAGATATGCAGCATCAGTCGCATAAGCAAAACAGGTTGAAACATTTTCTTAAACCCAGAATGTCCAGATAACGTGTGGAAATGGTTCCGACAGACACCTCCTTAATTCACTGCGGTATTGGGGGGGGGGAGCACCTTCAGATCTGCAAGATTCTGTTATTATTATAGTTAAATTTCCCGTAAAAAGCAGTTTTAGCTTCCCTGTGGAATGGATGTCCTGGGATTTCTAAAGAGATCTTTAATATCCTGAGTGGGGCTGACAAGGATGGATTGATGGATGGAGAGATGGGAATTGGCTTGCTGCATGGTCTCCCCTCCCTCTGGTCTCCTTGGGGTTCCTTCGATGGGACCTTTGGAGATCGTGTGGCTCCTTTCAGCATAGGGAAACGGACAGGGATGGGCTTCAGAAATGTTCGTAAAGGTGGGACTACTGGCTTGCAGGGCTTCGGCGACAGGCAGGAATCCGCGATTGTGCGTGGTTTCTGCCTGGGCTCGCTGCTGGAGCGTCCCGAGCCAGCTGGCTTCGGGGCTAAGCCACCCCATAGAGGTGGTGAAGAGTGGGGAGATCCCAGCAGGGTCGAGGAAAGCCGCATCTTTCCTCCCCAGCTGGCTAAACTCCCTTTCCCGAAGGTGGTAAGAGCGGCGGTCAGAAATGGCCGCCTCAAAGAAGCCCTCATCCGGAAAAGAAAGTGCAGGAGGAAGTTAAGAAGTGAAAGTTTTGGCTGACCGGGATAAGAAGCAACAACTAAGGTATCTTGGAATTTAAATTTTATAAAAGATACATTGCTCCCAGAAATGTTAGTAAAGGTTCTCTGCCTGGTTGCTGGGTAGGCGTGGCCATGATGGGCGTGGCCTAGTTGGCCT
Source organism: Pseudonaja textilis (assembly GCF_049901715.1). Taxonomy (NCBI): domain Eukaryota; kingdom Metazoa; phylum Chordata; class Lepidosauria; order Squamata; family Elapidae; genus Pseudonaja; species Pseudonaja textilis. The sequence continues at coordinate 7,457,010 of NC_141990.1, read as the reverse complement.
GTTGCACCACAGCAGGTGTATTTACCCGAACTTCCGGGAGGCCCATTTTTCACCACCCTTGAGCCTCTGCATGCGCTTACCTGCACCCGACTCACTTAACGACCGACTTGTTTAGCCATTGAAATGGTCGTAAGTCGAGGACTTCTTGAGGATCCCTTGCCAATAAAGGACCAAGCAACTCTTGTTCTGACGCCCACCAGGATAAGACCCCAGTCTCCTACCTCTAATATTATTTAAGATGCCCGAAGTGTTGAGAGAAGAAGGGCTCCGGGTGAGGACGTCGCCTTCTCCAGCCACCGTGCCGCTCCGTGGCTCCGTCCTCCGGCACTCCTCCGGCAGAATCAGGGGCTCGGCGGGATCGTCCGCCTGTGGTGTCAGCAGCTTTGGCGGCCAGCAGCTCGGGTCTCGTGGCATGAGGAAGGCACTTGGGTCAAAGCTCTCACGAGGAAACTTGACGATTTTTTGGGATTTTATCCAGCGGCCATTGACGAACTGGAAGCGCTTTAAGTGGATGATCTGGAGCGAGACAAGCAAGAGAGGAGTTGGGTGAGGGCTTCCTTGTTGGAAGGAAGGAAGGAAGGAAGGAAGGAAGGAAGGAAGGAAGGAAGGAAGGAAGGAAGGAAGGAAGGAAGGGAGGGAGAGGGAAGGGAAGGGAAGGGAAGGAAGGGAAGGGAAGGGAAGGGAAGAGAAGAGAAGAGAAGAGAAGAGAAGAGAAGAGAAGAGAAGAGAAGAGAAGAGAAGAGAAGAGAAGAGGAAGAGGGGAAGGGAAGCCAAGGGAAGGAAGGGAAGGGAAGGGAAAGGAAGGGGAGGGGAAGGAAAGAGAAGGAGGAGGAGAGGAAGGGGAAGAAAGGAAAGGAACAAGGAAATCCTTGTCAGAAACTATGCTTGGCCTGGCTGAAGGCAGAAATGAGGCGGTCTGCCGGCCTACCAGGATCGGGGGCAGCCTCCACAGGTCCAGCTTCTTGGTGGCCAGGCAGTGGGTCCTGCACTTGGAACAATAGTACATTTCATCTTCACCCAGCTCCTCCTCACTGGTGAAGGCCCTCAAGCAGCTATCCAGGTTGATGGGCTCGGCCTGAGCACGCTGGCTCTGCTCCACGCTTCTGTGCTCCTCCGCTATCTGGAGACAGGAAGGGAACCGAAGGGTGAGGGAGAGTTTTCTGGAGGGGCTTCCTCTGTGGGATAAAGCAACCCTCCCCCACTCCCCTTTCTTCTCATTCATGCTCAGAATCCCTCAGTCCCTCTCAAGGAAGAAATTCTCCAGCACTAATGCATTGAGTCCTTTGCGTAAAAGTAAAGGCTCCCCTCACACATACACGCTACGCATTTCTGGCTCTAGGGGGCGGTGTGCTCATCTCCATTACAAAGCCGAAGAAGAGCCAGCGTTGTCCAATGACGTCTCCGTGGTCACGTGGCCGACATGACTAAACGCTGAAGGCACACAGAACGCTGTTCCCTTCCCACCAAAGGGGTCCCTATTTTTTCTACTTGCATTTTTTTTACGTGCTTTCGAACTGCTAGGTCGGCAGAAGCTGGGGCAAGTCATGAGAGCTCACTCCGTTACGCGGCGCGAGGGATTAGAACCACCGAACGGCCGACGTTTCTGATCGACAAGCTCAGCGTGTTAGCCACCGAGCCTCCATGTCCTTTTGTGAGGAAAACCTTATTTTGGAGGTCCCTAACTTTGGCCACTTGACAACTCGTGGACTTCAATTCCATGCTGGCTGAGGAATCCTGGGAGTTGAAGTCCACAAGTCATGAAGTTGCCCAGGTTGGAGAGAGAACCTCTCAGGGTATACAGGTAACCCTTGACTTACAACCGCAATGGAGCCCAGCATTTCTGTTGCTAAGTGAGACGTTTGGGAAGTGAATTTGGCCCCCTCTTACAACCTTTTCTTGCCACAGTTGTTAAGGGAATCGCTGCAATTGTGAAGCTCGTAACGCGGTTGTTGAAAGTGAATTTGGTTTTTCTATCGACTTTGCCTGTCGGAAGGTCGCAAAAGGTGACCCTGGCAATATTGCCACCGTCACAAACATGAGTCAGTTGTCAAGCATCTGAATGTAAATCATGGGACCATGGGGGACGCTGCAACGGTCCTAAGGGTGAAAAAAATGGTCGTAAGTCCCATTTTTCAGTGCCATTGTAATGTTAAACGGTCACTAAATGAAGTGTCGAGGACTACCTCTATCTAGCAGGTTATAGCAAGAGTCCGTGAGTTAGGTGTAAGGAAATAAAGGATTGGATGCAATTGGATCTCACTTTTTGGTCTGTAAAACTATACAAGTAGTCCTCGACTTACAACCACTTGTTTAGTGACCATTCAAAGTTCCAATGGAACTGAAGAAAAGTGACCGATGATGACCGCTTTTCACACTTATGACTGTCGCGGCATTCCTAGGATCACATGATCAGAATTCAGACGCTTGGCAACTGGCATGCATTTATGACGGTTGCAGTGTCCTGGGGTTGTGTGATCTCCTCTTGGCGACCTTCTGACATGAGAAGTCAATAAGTGCCCATGATTCACTTAACAACCTCTGTTACTAATTTAACAGCTGCAGTGATTTCACTTAAAGAACTGTGGTGAGAATGGCCGTAAAGCGGGGCAAAACTCACTTGACGACTCTCTTGTGCGGCAAGGGGAAATCCTGGGCTCAATTGTAGTCATAAGTTGAGGATGATCTGTATGCGGACATAAGAAGGGACAGGGTTAGGGTTAGGATTATCCCGTAGGTTTTGGTTTCTTTACCCGTTCTTGTGAGGTCTGGTAGCGGAGGTGCAGGGCGGTGGGATCCCAGTCGACAGCCAGGTTTGCGTTCCCCATCAGAGCTCTTTCTTCTGTGCAATCGATTTTACACCCGTAGCAAAACCTACATGGGAGGCAGATGGCAAGATATGGTGAACCGTATCACTTCAGAAGGATTCGGCCCTTGACAAACTCTCTTGCGTGGCAAAGGGAAATTCTGGGCTCAATTGTGGTCATAAGTCGAGGATGATCTGTATGCGGACATAAGGGTAGAAGGTGCAAACTCTGGGTCCCATCAGTCAAGGAATACCGGCTGGTGGGGTCCAAGAGAAGAGCCTTTTCTGCTGTGGCTCCCACTCCTCAGGGCGAGATCTCCCCCCCGCTTTTCCGGAAAGGCCCGTAAACCTGGCTCTGCCGATTGGCCTGGAGCCCTGACTGGTCCGTTCAATACTGGAGGTGGTTAGTGGATTAAAAGAGGACTCCATCTCCCCCCTGTTATGTATTGATTCTTTCCTTAGCTATATTTTTGTTAATTTTAATATTTAATAGACAGTGTTCTAATGTTTTATATTTTATATTGTTGAGGTTTTTTTCATGTGGGGTAAGACACACTGAGTCATCTGATATACAGATGGGTGGCATATACATTTAATGCAAGGATGGGTGAGATAGATAAATAAATAGATGGATGGATGGATGGATGGATGGATGGTAGGGATAGACAGACAGACAGACAGATGATGGATGGATGATAGGGATAGATGGATGGATGGATGGATGGATGGATGGTAGGGATAGACAAGACAGTCAGATGGATGATGGATGGATGATAGGAATAGATAGATGATAGATGGATGGATGGGTGGGTGGGTGGATAACTAGCTAGATGGGTGGGTGGGTGGATAGATGGATGGTAGGGATAGATAGATAGTCAGATAGATGATGGGTGAATGATAGGGATAGATGGTAGATAGATAGATAGATAGATAGATAGATAGATAGATAGATAGATAGATAGATAGATAGATAGATAGACAGACAGATAGATAGATAGATGGTAGGGATAGACAGACAGACAGACAGATGATGGAGGGATGATAGGGATAGATAGATGGATGGATGGATGGATGGATGGATGGATGGATGGATGGATGGATGGATGGTAGGGACAGACAGACAGAGTCAGATGGATGATGGATGGATGATAGGGATAGATAGATGATTGATAGATAGATAGACAGATAGACAGATAGATAGATAGATAGATAGATAGATAGACAGACAGACAGACAGACAGACAGACAGACAGGTATGGGTGATATGGATAGATGGAGATAGATAGATGGGTGGGTGGGTGATACAGATAGAAAGACAGACTGACAGATGATGGATGGATGATAGGGATAGATAAACAGACAGACAGACAGACAGAGGGCTGAAAGACAGAGCATAGGAGAGGGAGAACTCACCTGTACCAGGGGCACCAGGCACAGGAGTTGCCATCTTTCTGAACCACCCGAAGGGTGAAAGGGTACTGATATCCCAAGCTGTCGTCGCTAAGGAAAACACACAGACACGCACATCGTTATTTCTAATGTGCTAAGACTCTTCGGATTTAATTTCTGTCATTGCTCACTGATCTTTTAAGCCGGGCTGGGAAATTGGCAATCCTTGGACTCGGTTCAAGAATCGCTAAACAGGGCAGGGCCAGCATGTGACGCATCTGGCACCTGGGACGTTTGACCTTCCTGCTCTAGATGGATGTAAACCAAGATATTTTCACATTTCTCTTTTCTGCCAAGATAGCCCTTGAATAGGGTACATGTGGTCCTCAATTTACAGCCATTCATTTCGCAACTGTTTTGAAGTTACGATGGTACTGAAAAAGAATTGATTTACAACCAGTTCTTGCATTTAGGATCATCACAGAATCCCTACAGTCAAACTTTGGGCATTTGGCAATTGGCACGGGTTTACAATGATCACAGCCTCCCAGGGCTACATAATTCCCGTTTGTGACTTTCCCAGCCGGCTTCTGACAAAGCAGTCAATGGGGGAAGCCAGATTCGCTTAATGGCCACATGTTTCGCTTAACAACTGCAGAGATTCACTTAACAAGTGTGGGGAAAAAAAGGTCAGGTGTGATTCAATGAACAGATGACGCCTTGATTAGCGATGGAAATTCCAATCGTGGATGACAATTGAGGACTACTTGCAAACCACCAGTTAAATTTTATCCTGGACTAACTCGATACCCATAAAACTATGTGGTCGGGCTTAGTTTTTGGGGAGGAAAATAAGGGTGGGGAGGAATTCTGCCTCTGCCTACCAGCATCCATCGGTATTCACCTGGCTAGCATCCTGTCAGTGTGTGAGAGAGTTGAGGGCTGTTCGGAAAGTGAAACAGTATTTGCTGTGTGAGCAAGAATGAGACAGCAAGGAGCCTGGGCGTGGCTTAGCTCAACTGTTCTGTACTAAAGCTGCTTGGTGCTGTGAAACCGAAACCGAAACGCCTCTCCTCTGCTGGTGTTTTGCATTTGGAAGAGATTTCTTTTCAGGTGGGGAGGCGGAGTAGAACTCCATAGCATCAGAGCATGTTAATAATACTAATGTTCGAAATACTAATAGCTCTGATGGTCATTTCGAAAAATCCTTTCTGAGTGAGCACCTAGAAGCCAAGAGGAACATATGTGCCAAATTTCAAGTTTGTAGGCTTTACGGTTCTGGAGATTTTGTGATGATGTGTGAATGGTATTTCGCTTATATATATATAGATTATCTGATTTTCCCCTACATGCCTTTCTGAGTTAAAAGGCCTGATTGGAGAGACATTCCTCTGATTGTCCCAAGGTACTTTCTCTCTCACCCACTCCTACTTTAAATAAAGATTGAAAATGACTTAACCAGCCCAAAGCCATCTAGTGAGCTGAAAGACTGAGAATTTGGATTTGTCAGCTGAAGGCCAATATAGTGGCACCTTGGTAATCATCTTAACTGGTTCTGGAAGGTACGATGAGTATCAAAAATGATAAGTATCAAACACATTTTTCCCATAAAGAATAATGCAGTGAATCATAAGATAGCCGATACTGACATGTGCTAGCTTGTCCATCAAGTATCAAACAAACAATGAGGACCGGGACAAAACTTTCAAGGGAAAATATGCTGAGTATCAAAGCCGACAATAACAGATAACAGATAATCAGAGTTGGACGGGGCCTGATAGGTCATCTAGTCCAACCTCCCCGCATAAGTTGGAGACCCTACACCATTTCTGACAAATGGCAGTCCAATCTCTTGGATGAGTGTCAAAGCAGTTGAGTACCAAGGCACCACTGCACTCCAATAAGCCAAATGGGCTCTTCTTGCCATTTGTGCAGCTTGGCTCGCTTCTTGAGATGTTCAAAATTACCACACTGCAGCCATATTAGTGCAGTGAGCCCTTGGTGCTCTATAAACTCAGTTGTCTTGCAGACATTTCATTACCCAACTAGGTAACATTATCCATGCTAAAAGGCAAAATACCACTCTCTTGTTATCAGGGTTCTGGCAGTCACCCTAATAAAATCATGAGCCTCGAGCCAAACTTCAAAAACTATAAAGACTTTATTAGGAGCGAACATGTTGGCCGATTCTGAGACACATAACTCAATGTCACCCTTGACCCTGGTTTCCCCACACCTCTTTGGGTGCAATCATAATTCATGTTCTCCAACGAAACATGTTCATAGCCAAGAGTCATCAATCATGTTCTCCAATTAGAGATTTGCGTGCAGAAACTCCAGCCGCTTAGTTACAATCTTTGCAAGATATGAATGGAATGCATTTTTGGTTCCAAACTGCTACTGAGTATCAAAGTCGACAATAACAGATAACAGATAACCAGAGTTGGACGGGGCCTTATAGGTCATCTAGTCCAACCCCCCTGCATAAGTTGGAGACCCTAAATTTTTGGAGAACCAAAAATCTTTCAAATTTCCTCCCCACCCCCGCTTCTGTTCGTGGCAACCCTAGAACAGGCATAGAAATGTTTTATGAGTTGACATTCTAGCACTGATGATGTTACCTAGTTGGGTAATGAAACGTTTGCGAGAAATCAAACCAACCTCAAGAGAGCGCCAAGGACTCCAACCCTGAGCTACAAATATTCCCTTCTATCATCTCTATTAGGAGCTCAGCAGTTCCTCATTCCAGCACTGGACTCACCAATCCTGAGCATGGTTACTTGCTTCCTGGGGAGGGAGGGGGCTTGCAAGCCGAGACACCTGAATCCAGACAGCATCATACAGGTCTTTCTTCCTTGTGTGAACTGTGCAGGGAACAATCAGAGGCATTCCAAACAGGCTTGGCCGGTTCTTTTGAGACGAGAGGAAGTACATTTCGGCCCGCATCTGCATTCAAGGGGAGAGGGAACAAAACCCACATGTATTTTGAAAGTTAGGAACAATTCGTAGACTTTCCTTTTGTAACAATCATGGATGGACTCTCTCTCTCAAGCAGTGTCTAAAAGCGTAACAACAAAATAGTAAAATGGCCCCAGCGTAATTAACAGCTACTCTTTGCCTGACGTTTTTATACTTTTTATAATTTCGAAGCTTTTAATAATAATAATAATAATAATAATAAAAAAAAAAAAATCACAAAACACAAAACCTGCCAATAGACATAGAGTGACTGTGGCAATGATAACAAAGATGAGAACCAATAGCGATAAGCAGCTTGGGTGTAATCCAAAACATCTGGAGCGTTATTTGAACACCGTCGGCATTGACAAAAATCTCCATCCGTCAACTGCAAAGGGCAGCTTTATTGCAACGGCTTGCATCCCGCAAGATTCTTTTAACACCATATAGCCATAACACTTTTCACAGCAGAAAAAGGGTGCAATGCAGTGGAGATTTCCAAAACCTCTTACATGAAGGTTTGGGTAAAACATCTGGCTTCAGTCAGGCCTGCTGTGCTTCTCCTGTGCACCCCCCATCCTTTCAAGGATAAGCCCTATCCTCAACCTTATGGCTGCCCATTTAGCACTCTGGAGATGCAGGTTAGATTGAAGAAACAGTTTCTTGCTACAAAAGATCCTTTCTTGGAATACAAGAATACCCTTGACTCAAACAATTCTTGTGGTAAGATGGGCAGCTAATAAATTTAATAAATAAATAAAAACAAATAATCAATCAATCAATCACAAGGCAACTGGATCCATGGGTCAGTATTTTGGCTAAGAGGTCTGGAAATAAGTATCTCAACAGCTTTGGACAAAGTCACTCAGCCAAACTGTGATCGCAACCAAGGGTCGTTGACTATTCCTGCCTTTAATGCAGTGGTCCCCAACTTTTATGGCCTGGTAGCCCAGTGGGAAGGGTGCCAACCCACTGCTTGTGCGCACGCCTACACACCAGCCCACTGCAAATGCAAATTGAGCTGTGTGTGTGTGTGTGCCGGCCTCCTGCTTGTGTGATCTGGTTCCGAACAAGCAGCCCGGGAGTTGGGGATCCCTGCTTTAGTGACAAAGGTTCTAGATAGGAATTATTGAGTCTGTCATCTGCACCTCTCTAACTGTCTGCTTTGGTTCTCCAACAGGACAGATACAGACGATAATTAGGACTGCAGAAAAAACGATTATTACCAACCTGACTTCCATTGAGGACCTGTATATTGCACGAGTCAAAAAGAGGGCTGTGAAAATATTTACAGACCCCTCACATCCCGGACATAAACTGTTTCAACTCATTCCCTCAAAACGACTCTATAGAGCACTGCACACCAGAACAACTAGACACAAGGACAGTTTTTTCCCGAATGCCATCACTCTGCTAAATAAATAATTCCCTCAACACTGTCCAATTATTTACAAAGTCTGCATTATTATTACTATTAAACTTCTCATTACTCCTTATCACCCATCCCCTCCCACTTGTGACTGTATGACTGTAACTTTGTCACTTGTATCCTTACAATTTATATTCCTAGTATGATTTGATTGCTTATTTGTACCCTATGAATATCATTAAGTGCTGTACCTTATGATTCTTGATGAATGTATCTTTTCTTTTTATGTACACTGAGAGCATTTGCACCAAGACAAAGTCCTCGTGTGTCCATCATACTTGGTCAATAAAGAATTCTATTTTATTCTGTTCTATTCTATTCTGTTCCGTTCTGTTCCATTCCATTCCTATTCCCTTCTGTTCTATTTCATTCCATTCCATTTTTCTAATTGCTATTCTATTGTGTATTCCATTCCACTCCATATATTCTATTCTGTTCTGTTCTGTTCTATTCCTATTCCATTCTATCAAACAGAGGGATTTTTTTGAAGTCCACCCCATAGATGGGCGCAAATGGTCCCAGCATGGGTACAGTTCACGTCTGAACCCCAGATATATTTTCCAAATAGCTGGTGGCCCTTTGCAAAGTTTGACTGTAGCTGCTTCATGTTAAACAGACAAAAGCATCTTACTGGTTTGGGCAAGGCTTGTTCTCCACTCACCATTTTCCTGTGGACCGCAATGATGTAGCCTATGAAGGGGCTGTCGGAAGGTGAGGTCACATGACCATTCATCGTCACGCCATTCTCCACCCTGCAGGGCACCACTGTGTTTGGCATTCCATTTGGGATCAAGGTTGACCGTGGGAGGTCCCCGTTCATCAGGCAGCTGATCACCCCATTGGTTGACTGTCCACGGTAAAAATCTAAAACTCAAGCACAAAGAGGCTGTCGTCAAAATATGTCCTGGTATGAAGATCTTCACGTAAGGGTCGTTTTCGATCCTTAGCTGGGCAAAAAAATTTGCGCCTTCGTAAGGAGATCCATTTTCTTTAACTAGGCTGTAAAACGAGAACAAACTATTTCAATCTTCCTCACATATTGTTTTATCCTATGCTGGGCTTCTCCAGCATAGAATAAAACAGTATGTGAGGAAGACTGAGTTAGTTCTCCAGATTCTGCAGCAAGTATTTGTTGAACGTTTTAGAATTTGAATTTAGAATTTAGAATAACAGAGTTGGAAGGGACCTTGGAGGTCTTCTAGTCTAACCCTCTGCCTAGGCAGGAAACCCTACACCACTTCAGACAAATGGTTATCCAATCTCTTCTTTTAAAACCTCCAGTGTTGGAGCATTCACAAGGTCTGGAGGCAAGTTGTTCCACTGATTAATTGTTCTGTCTGTCAGGAAATTCCTCCTTAGTTCTAAGTTGCTTCTCTCCTTGATTAGTTTCTACCCATTGCTTCTTGTCCTGCTTTGGAGAATAACTTGACTCCCTCTACTTTGGGGCAGCCCCTCAGATATTGGAACATTGCTATCATGTCACCCCTTCTTTTCATAAGACTAGACGCATCCAGTTCCAGCAACCGTTCTTCGTATGTTTCAACCTCCAGTCCTCTAATCATCTTTGTTGCTCTTGTCTGTACTCTTTCTAGAATCTCAACATCTTTTTTTACATGTTCCTCCTTCGCAAACTGTATACTGGTTGTGCCAATTCCAAGGGGGGTTAAAATGGAGGAGGAAGGAGAGAAGGAGGAAGAGGAGGGTAAGAAGGGATAGGAGGAGGAGAGGAAGAGGAGGAGGACGTGGAGGAGGAGGAAGAGGAGGGTAAGAAGGGATAGGAGGAGGAGAGGAAGAGGAAGAGGAAGTGGAGGAGGAGAGGAGAAGGAAGAGGAGAAAGAGCTTGAGAGAAAGATGGAGAAAAAGGAGGAGGAAGGGGGGAAAGGGAGAAGAAGGAAGGGGAGGAGGAGGAGATGGGAGAGAAAAAGATGGAGTAAAAGGAGGAGCAGATGGGAAAGGAGAAGGGGAAGGGAAAGGGAAAAGTTGGCTTTCGACGGCAGGGCCATCGGTTGAGAGAAACATGAAGAGGATATCAGGAACTTTTATGCCAATCAGTTCACATCCTTCCTGCGTTTTACTCAGCATTAAGCAATTCAGTAGGGAGTGAAAGTTAAGAGCGCTCACTTTCACTCCCAGGGCCAAGCAACAGTAAAAGCAACGTTGCCAATTTGTCAGACAAAACTCCCAGCTTTTGAGAGACCGGGGGGAGGAGGGGGCGGGGGGAGAGGAATCAGGGCCTTTCCTCCTTACCTGTTTGCAAGGGGCTTGAAGAAGCCGAAGTGGGAGAGCCGGGAATCGGTACTTCGAAGGCGCACAAAGAAGCTGTCGTTGAATGCCGGACTTTTTGGCTGTCTTGTGGGAAGTTCTTTGGAAAACAGGGAGGAGGCGGAGGGAGAAAGAACAGCAGCAGCAACAAACAAAAAAAAAACAAAGATTAAAGCCGGGAGCGATTAATAATTAAGGTGACACTTCAGAGAGCCGTAGAGGAAGCTGAGGGATTCGGCGCTCCGACCGACAGCAAAAGAGAACATTTTTCCGTCGGCATCTGAAACCCAGGGGAGAAAGGAAAGCTGTTTTCAAAACAGCAGAAGCAGCTGACGGGAGAATTGCAAACTTGAATTTAAAGAGAGACGTCTGCCTCGATGTGCCCAGCCTGTCTTTAGATCTGACGGGTTGTATCAAGGAGTGTTATCCTGGGAGCTCATTACACACTCGCCTGTCGAGACAACAGATGTGGCTGTGCCAGATGGGCTCCCCTGTCCTTCTGCAATTCTCCCGTCCGCTGGATCTTCCTGTAAACTGCAGGATAGTGAAATCCTGTGGTTAGAATCCCTATGTTAAGGCACCAAGCTGGAAAGCAGGAGATGGTGAGTTCTAGTTCTGCCTTGGACATCAAAATCCAGCTTTAGGCCAATCCCCAGGAGTCTGTGAGTTCTAGTCCTGCCTTAGACATGAAAGCCAGCTGGGTGACTTGGAATCGATCACTGGGAGACAATGAGTTCTAATCTTGCCCTAGCCATGGACCCAGCTGAGTGACTCTGAGCCAATCACCAGGCAACTGGGAGTTCTAGCCCTGCCTTAGGCGTGAAAGCTGGATAGGTAACTTTGGGCCGGCCACTCTCTTTCTCAGACAACAACCCAGCTCACAGGGATGTTGTTGTGGAAAAAAATAGGAGGAGGAAGGCTTCAAGGTTTGTAGGAGACAAATATATTTTCAGTCCCCCCCTCCCTTCATACAGGAGCTGTGTCCCCTTCTGTCTCCTTAGGGTTTCATTGAAATATACATTTGATTGAGGAAGGTCAATTTTTACATTCAGCTGCAGATGCATGATCACCTTTATGTTCGAGCTGTGTACTTCCGCAAGCAGGATCTGGTCGGGCTTCAGGGCACAAAGGTCACTCAGGTGCTTCTTCAAGTCAGAGTATTTCTCGTCCATATTCAGCCTGAGTCCGTATCGGACGGGAGTTGTGCCGTCTAGCTTAGTTACTTGAAGAAGAAAAGGAAAAAAAAAAAAAGGAAAGGAAAGGAGGGGCAGAGACAAAGAGAGAAAAGGGCGTGTTTTTAGAAGCTTTTTCACTTTATTTATTTAGTTTTATTGATTGATCGCGTTTTGGAACCGCCCATCTTCTCTCGCAGACCCTGGGTAGCCTACGGTAAAAAATTAAAAGAGGGACAAAAAAAAACCAGTAAATAAAAATAAATAAATAAACAATAATAAATGACAGGATAGAAAAGTTAAATTTTAAAAAAGTGGCAAGATGGTTTAAAGGCAATGTTAAAAATCAATTGAGAGGCAAAAAGAGGCCTTTGGGGGTTCCAACCAGCCCATGGCTCTGTGTTTTTCGGCATTCCCCATACAAGGCCACAGAACCATGTTTTCACGCCTTTCTGGAAGGCCGGGGGGAATGGGGTCCTGCCTCCTCGGAGCACTGGGGGAAATATTCCACAGGGAAGAGACAACAGCAATGGAGGCTCTCTCCCTGGGCCCCTCCGTCCGAATTCCTAAACTGACAGGGTCTGCAACATACCTTCCCTGCCTGATCAGGTGAGATGGGCTGATATAAAGAAGTTTCCATAGGGACCTTTTCTATCAATGGTTGGATGATAAAATACAATAATAGAATATTTAGAATGTTAGATAATAAGGAATATTTTTGTTTTTTTCTTTCTTTTGTTATTTGACATCATATCTATAAAGTGTTTTTTAGGATGGATTTGGTATGATTATATGATTTGTTATAGAATAAATTACCTAAATTATAGTTATCTCATAAAGTATGAATGAATAAAATTATAGTCAAATGATTTTTTTAATAATGATATGAGGACATATAAGCTTGGATTGATAATAAGAGTTATTATGTAACATAACCGTAATTGAGACTACGAAATGAATGCACAAAACTGATGAACCTACCGACACACTGTTTGTATATATGTAAGGAAGAGAGCTGATGTTTTTATGTTTCGTTTGTTTTGTTTGTTTTTAAAAAAACCAATAAAATTGTTTTTTTTTTTTAAAAAGTTTCCATAAGTTTTCAGTGTTTAAGTACCTTTCAAAAATATGAGCCAATAGCGCGCGGCGGCAGCCAAAAAAAAGCCAATGCAATCCTAAATTGCATTAACAGAGATCAAGTGCGATGCTAAGACCACTCTACAAAAGCCTTAGTAAGACCACACCTGCATCCAGTTTTGATCACCACACTATAAAAAACATTGAAACTCTAGAAAGAGTGCAGAGAAGAGCAACCCAGGATGATGAGGGGACTGGAGGTGAAAACATACGATGAACAGTTGCAGGAACCGGGCCTGGCTAGTTTAGGGAAGAGAAGGACCAGGGGAGACAGGATAGCGGTCTTCCAATATTTGAGGGGCTGCCAAAGAGAGGAGGGAGGGGTCAGGCTATTTTCCAAAGCACCAGAAGGCTGGATAAGAAGCAACAAATGGAAACTAACCAAAGAGAGAAGCAACCTGGAATTAAGGAGAAACAGCCGAACAGTGAGGACAATTAACCAGTGTGGGTGCTCCATCACTGGAGGATCTTAAGAAGAGACTGGACAGAGACTTGTCTGAAATGGTATAGGTTTTCCTGCTTGAGCAGGGGGTTGGACTAGAAGACCTCCAAGGTCCCTTCCAGCTCTATTCTGGTTGAATTGAATTTGGAACATCCCAGCTGGAAAGAGCTGCTATTTTCCAACTTCCAAAATGGAGCCCATTTCCCTCCCCCCACACCAAACAACTACACCAAGGACAGCGACTCAGGATTCCTCACTCACCTATTATTTCTATGTGCATGTAACTGTCCATTGGAAGAGGCAGCGATAAGAAATTAAAAGGGTCGAAACGGACACTGATGTGTCCACAGGTCTTGCATTTCACCTGGGACCTCAGCTGCCCGTGGAAGAGGTCGACCACAATCGAGCGGTTCCTTCTCAAGTGGTTCTCCCAGGCCTGAAACAAAAGGAAAGGGAGATCAAATCAAATCAAACACAACCTTTGCAGAAAACTGAGCGGCCTGAACAAAAAGGTGCAGCTGAATACTTTAGAACAGGGGTGTCGAACTCAAGGCCTGCGGGCCGGATGCGGCCAGGGGTGGGATTCAAATTTTTAACAACCGGTTCTGTGAGTGGTGGGCGGTGGGCGTGGCTTGGTGGTCATGTGACTGGGTGGACGTGGCTTGGTGGTCATGTTATTGGCTGGGCGTGGCCAACTCAACATCACTCACATCGAGGCACCATCTCCTCGCCTGGCCTCTCATGAGTGTGGGGATGCTGCAACAGTCGTAAGTGTGAAAAACGGTCATAAGTCACTTTTTTCAGTGTTATTGTAACTTTAAATGATCACTCCACACAAGCAAAGTACTAGCAAAGGAGGGAAAAAAACTCCAGAGAAGTTCCTGAGACAGGAAGTCTAGTCCTGCCAAGAATCTAATAAGGGTTAATGGAAAGGCAGTTTCTGTAAGCAAGACCAGAATGTTTCCTTCCTGCCTTTCTTACAGGATTAGGCCAGTAATTTTTTCTAACAATCAGTTCTCCAAACTGCTTAGAATGTTAACAACCGGTTCTAGCGAATAGGTGCAAATCTGTAGAATCCCACCCCTGGATGCGGCCCACTCAGCTGGCCTGGAAATAGCAAAGGACTGGCCTGCGGTGCCTCTGGCAGCCAAAACAGGGCGGGGTGGGCTGCACATGTCCTCCTGCACCCCGTTTTGGCTGGCAAAGTGCTGCAGGAGGCCATCCAGGCTGAAAATGGGGCACACACACACCACCACCCGTTTTGGCAAGCAGAGTGCTGCAGGACGCATCCATCCCTTCCTCCTTCCCCAGTGGTGGTATTCAGCTGGTTCTGCCCAGTCCTGGCAGAGCGGTTGGGAAAATTTTGACTGGTTTGGAGAACTGGTAGGGAAAATTTTGACTGGCCCTGCCCACCTGCCCCTGCTCTTACCTCTCACCTCTCGTATATTCTGCTGTTTATTAGCTCAGCTGATTCGCCTGGCAGAAGGGATTGCCACGCCTCAGCTGAGCTAAAAAAATAGCACAGCTCACCAGGGAAGGGCAGTCTTTGAGTCCTGCACACATGCAGTTTGCACACCTGGCATGCGCGCAATAGGCGCGCCTGCACAGCTCACCAGCTTTGATTCAGAGGGTTTGAGCACTGCCCATGTGTGTGCAAAGTGAGCAATTGGCACATGCGCATGCAAAGCAAGCTCCAAACCGGTAGGAAAAACTTTTGAAACACACCACTGCCCCCCCACTCCCCCGGGGTCGATCTGCGGAAGAGAATTACAACGCTGATCCAGTCCTCGAAGAAATCCAATTTGACACCCCTGCTTTAGAACAGGGGTCTCCAACCTTGACAACTTTAAGACTTGTGGACTTCAACTCCCAGAATTCCCCAGCCAGAACAGCTTTAGAAGACAGCATGAGATTGGGTGCTATCAGATGTTCATCTGTTTGGAAAACCTCTCCTCAGTGAAGAGGGCCAATTGCTCAGGCTTAGGTTGCTTCGGATTGCAGAGGGGTGGCCGTTGTGATGGAAGACCATTTCGTAGAGTATGGAAAATAAAGAGGGATATTGCCACCAGCAGTAGCCTGTCCTTACTTGTAGGAAACCGGCATGTCAGTGACAAAGGGAACATTTCGTGACAGGCTTAATTTTTTTAGGTGCAAAATTTTGGTGTTTTTATTTTTAACTCGGCCACATGATGTTCATACTTGAAGAAGCTATCTTCCTCTGGGCTATCATTCTCTGTAGGGAATCCTGCTGTTTTTTGATGATTAGTGGACCTACTGGTTGACCATGTGAGCTTGAGGCTTTCATTCTTTGAGATAATGAAAGTTACTCTTCTCTTTCTTTTCTTTCTTTCTTTCTTTCTTTCTTTCTTTCTTTCTTTCTTTCTTTCTTTCTTTCTTTCTTTTTTTTCTTTCTTTCCTTTCTTTTTCTCTCTTTCCTTTGCTTTCCTCTCCTCTCCTTCTTTCCTTTCCTTTCCCTTCCTTTCCTTCCCATATTTGCCTTTTCTTTCCCTTCTGTTCCTTCCTATATTTTCCTTTCCTTCTTTCCTTTCCTTTCCTTTCCTTTCCTTTCCTTTCCTTTCCTTTCCTTTCCTTTCCATTCCATTCCATTCCATTCCATATACAAAACAACGTATAGAATAAGAATAAAGTCCTATAAAAATAGTATTTCAGAGAATCCTCAACAGGAAGAAGAACAAAATTTGCATTCAAAATCAGAGAGAGAGAGAGAGCCATGCATTGGCCCAAAGTCACTCACCTCTGCCGCTACCTCCCAATCCGGCCGGCCATCGCTGTCCTTCAGCTCAACGTACGGCTTATCATGGACTCGATTCAGGTCCTCGTGGAGCCCATCCAGGAGAAAAGCTAAGAGTTCCTGAGAATCTTGCTGCTGGAAGCCATTAAACCTCGGGGCATATTTAGCTATAGTCCACTGTAACAAAGCAAAGCGGGCCCAATGGGTGTTAAGAACAGTGAGGGAATTCTCACCTTGGCCGAGTTAATGGCACAACGCTGATGGTGCATGCAAACACAAGGCACTACCCTTGAGTAAATCACGGCTTAACATTATGGGTGAAATCAACCAGCTGTGCCTTATTCAAAGGTAAAGAGAAGGGTAAAGGTTTTCCCTTGTCCAGTCTAAGGGGCAGTCTTCATCTCTGATTCAGAGCCAAGGGAGCTACAGTTGTCCGAAGATGCTTCCATGGTTATGTGACTATGCGCCAAGGCACACGGAACGCTGTTACCTTCCCTACGGAAGTGGTGTTGCAGCAGATCTCGCATTCAAATCAGGACACAAGACCACGAAGGGTGAGAGAATACAGGTTTATTTGCGCAAAAGGTTCAGAGCATTAGCATGACAAATTCTGAACCCCCGGCTATTCCTGAGGGGTTGCTTTTATGAAGCTCACAATCTCAGCTTTTCCCAGGACGTTTTTTCTTCTCAGGCTATACCATAACATATGTACTACAAAAGGGGGAAGTAAATCTAATCAGTCATTTTGCACAATTCAGCCAAGAGCAAGCACGAGGCAGAAACCCATGCTGGAGATTTGGCTGACATCTAGCATCCTAACCGTTAGACCCCTCTTCTCCCTTAGACTTATTCAATGTCACATTTAAAAAAAAAAACATTTAATAGTGCCATATGTGATTGCTGTGACACAATCAATCGGTGGAATGACTTCAAGGAAGCCGTTACCACGTCTGTGTGCTCCCCCATCTACTAAGGTAAAATCATTTCAGGAAGGTAGACTTTGTAGCCCAGGTTTCACCTGGATGCTAATTACTCTTCCCTGCTGCTCAGATCCATGGGAAATGAATATCTAGCAAAGCTTGTCCCATACCGCCTCCCAGGAAATGGGGGACTTTTGAAATTGATTGGAAATTCCATTCTAAGGTGACTCACTTTCAGGCCTGTATATGTCAAGAAATACGCGGTTTTTCTAAAATTCCCCATTTCAGAATGAAGCTGCAATGGAATAAGAAACGTGGCAGGGGCTTACCCTCAACTTGAGAGGAGCAATGTTCTTTTGGGTTCCGCTCCACAGTTCTTGAATCAAATCCCCGTAGCATTTAGCCATATGTCCCTTCATTCCTATTGGATTTGTCCTGGAATTTAGAACATAATTCGTTCCATCGATTACCTGTTTGGCTACTGAGGAATGAGTTGATGGGATTTTGAAAAGAGGTAGACCTTGTCTTACAAACCCAATGGGAACTAGAACTTCCATCGTGAAATGATATGGCCGTTAAGTGAGTCACACCAGGGTTTAAGACCTTTTTCCCCCCATGTCATTAATCAAATCATTGTGACTGTTATGTAAATCCAGCTTCTCCATTGAGACTGGTCGTTAGAAGCCCTCTGAGAAGGTGGCAAAGGGTGATCCATTATGATGGGGCAAACTTGTCATAAATACATGTGGTTGCAAAAGGCACCCACATTAATGACCGTGTGTCCATGAGGATAGTGTGAGAGTCCTGAGTGCAAGAACTAGTCTTTTCAATGCTGCTGTAAGTTTGAACCATCATTATCCAACGGTCGTAAATCAAGGACTATCTGTATATAACCTCAGATGGCAGAGGGTGTTCTGACCTAGGCTTCCTTAGAAAACAATCAGTTCTGGCAAAATCTCTTTTATTTCCACGGCTGTGAATTACGTTCATTCACAGCCTGCAAGGCTTCACAAACAGTCTTTCAGGCAGGGGCGGGAGTCAAATTTGTTAACAACCGGTTCTGTGGGTGTGGCTTAGTTGGTGGGCATGGCTTGGTGGTCATGTGACCGGCTGGGCATGGCCAACTCAACATCACTCACATCAAGGTATGCATTTCCTCGCCTGGCCTCTTATGACTGTGGGGAATGCTGCAACAGTCGTAAGTGTGAAAAAGGGTCATAAGTCACTTTTTTCAGTGCCATTGTAACTTGGAATGGTCACTCCACACAAGCAAAGTACCAGCAAAGGAAGGGAAAAAAACTCCAGAGAAGTTCCAGAGACAGGAAGTCTAGTCCTGCCAAGAATGTAATAATGGTTAACCGAGAGGCAGTTTCTGTAAGCAACACCAGAATGTTTCCTTCCTGCCTTCCTTACAGGATTAGGCCAGTAATTTCTTCTAGCAACCGGTTCTCTGAACTGCTTAGAATGTTAACAACCGGTTCTAGCAAATGGGTGTGAACTGGTAGAATCCCACCCCTGCTTTCAGGGGAACGTTTATAAACACCCACCTTATCGCACTTGGAATGCTGCCAGAGAACTAATTGCCAAACGCAGAGCAAGGCCAAACTTGCCACAGAGTCAAACAGAACTTTTCAAAGCTTGAATTGACCAGAGAAACTAATTGCTTCCTGCAAAAGCTCACATTCCGTTTGCTCCTCTTTTATGTCCTATGGGAGGGGCTGATCATCTCCAAGGTGTGGCCCTACTCCGGAGTCGACCCTGCTTTCTCAACTGTTCTTGTCTTCTGATAGCCCTGCACATGCGCAGGATGGGAAACATTTCCAGAAACTCTTCCACCTCACCGCTGTCTGAGTCTGTCTGAGGCCGCTAATGGTTGCCAGCCTGCCCTGGCCCCATCCCTGCCTCCGATGCAGAGCCCTTGTCTGAGTCCTCCTCAGCCTCCAAGACTGGCCTAGGTTCCTCCCCAAACTCCTCGCTACTGTCCGACTTTGCTTCTGGCTCCGTCAGTTGCTGGCGGGCCACTAAATTGCTCCCTAAATGTAGGCAGGACAAAGGTTCCACCGAATCTCCTCCTATAAAGGCTAGATGTAATGAACTTATTAAAAAGTCCTTTCATCATTTCTATCTGAATTCGTATAAAAGACAGGAGATAGATGGGTTAAAATAGATGAATATCTTTTAAGGCAACACAGTGTAATAAGATTGGGACTGGGTTAGGGACTTTTGTCCTCACTGTGAGTCGTGTTGGGAGGGGTGCACAAAGAGAGACTCCAGCCAAGCTCACTGTACGCATGTTGTACTCTGACAATAAAGGTAATAATAAAAGTTGCCTAAACTATCACAAACCCAGATACAACTTATGAACGATCCGATAACTGCCTTTGAGATATCAGAAGCCATTAAAAAAATGAGGCCAGGCAAAGCCCCAGGCCCAGGTGGTCTCACAAGCCAATACTGTAAGTGCTTCAAGGAGGAACTTCTTCAACCACTAAAGGACACAATGAATGATATACTACAGCAGGGAAATGTACCCCAGACGTGGAAAAAGCCAACACTGTGTCACTCCCAAAGGAGGGTCAAGATGTTACAAAGAATTATAGGCCAATTTCATTATTAAACAAAGGTTAGAAACTCTTCACTGCCATTCTGACAAAAAGATTTTATACGCATGAAGTCCAAGCAGGCTTTCTGCCGAAAAGACAGCTAAGAGATAATGTGAGGGCTTGTCTTAAATATTATGGAATACTTACAATATCATAATGAGAAACAGGCTGCCTTAATATTTTTAGATGCAGAGAAGGCCTTCTCTTCCTCCCTATTTATTTTTGTATTTTGTATCTTATTTTATTTGATAATTCAATAAAAATATTAAATGAGATAAAGGCTAGACGTCTACCTGCAGGGATAATATTTTTAATTTGTTTGTTTAAGTGATTTGCCAGCCTCTCAGGCAGAGAACCTGCAATCCTTCCCAGTGTGCATAAAAACTAAGCAAGCAATAATGTTGTTATTAGAACCAGGGAATCAGTAGGAAACAGTGGCAGCCCTTTCTATTTCTAGTGTGTTTGTTCTCACTATTTGGATCGCTTTACAATACAGGTAGTCCTCGGCTTACGACCAGCCACTTAGCAAACGGTTTGAACTTATGACGGATCCCTGCAAAAGGTACCTATGACCGGTTTTGACAGCCCCTCCCCCCCATAATCATATGACCACATTTTGGGCACCCAACCCGCATTTATGGCCGATTGCAGGGTCCCACAGTGATGGGACTGTGATTTCTGCTGAAAATTGGCATTTATTTCCAGTTTCTGGCAAAAAAACCCCGGCCCATAATGAACAGTAGCTTTGCTTCACAACGTGGCTTTGCTTAATGACCATGGTGATTCATTTAATGACATCACAAAAGTAGGTCGTAAAATCAGTTCGGTCACGGGATGATCTGCTTGACAGCCATCCCAACTTACGACCGTAATGGGCAGTCTCCATTACAGTTGTAAGTCAAGGACTACCTGTAAGCACACACACACACACGCACACCATCACAACCACTTCTGTTCATATTTCAATTCCTCTTTGAGTCACGGGTGAGAACTACCTGTTCAGCTCGTACAGATGTCGGCCGGAGATGAAATACTGGGTAAGAGGTTGTGTGTTACTGACACACTGGATGCTTGAATTCATGAAGCACGTGTTCCCCAAGTTGCTTAAGCCCGTGGCCCCTTTTTCTGTCGGAACTGGAAGGAAAAAATTATGGAAATCAGCAAGACATTCATTATGAATAATGATAATAGCAATAGTGCTTAGATTTCTCTAAGAGGTTTGCAGAGTCCATCTATTGCCCCCAACAATCTGGGTCCTCATTTTATCGACCTTGGAAGGATGGAGTCAACCTTGGATTCGGTCAGGAATGAACTCCTGGCAGTGGGCAGAGTTTGCCTGCAATAGCAATAGCGCTTAGACTTATATACAGGGGTGGGATTCAACCTGGTCAGACCAGTTCTATAGAACCAGTTGTTACAATTCTGCACAGTTCGGAGAACCGGCAAATCGCACCACTGGCTGGCCCCGCCCCATCCACTTACTCCTTACCTGGTATGCATGCCATCAAACTTGCCTGCTAAGTTGCTATTTTTCCTTTTTTCCCCACTGACCATCAGCTGTTCTGCTGTGCAGGGAGATTTAGATTAGCTAGAAAGCAGGAAATCATTGGATTTCTTGCTTTCTAGCTAATCTAAAAACAGAGCTGAACCTTCCTTAGGACTGAAGCTTCTATTTTTTCAGTGCAGACTCAGGTAGAAGATTGCAGAAAGATAGACCTTTGAATGAATCTGTGATTCTGTGAGCAACTCAATCTGCCTGCCTGCTTTGCCTGCTTTTGGGTAAAAGTTGCTCTTTTTTAAATAAAAAAAATCAATATTTATATACATGGTGTGTTGTGAGTTAATTTTGTGAATTTGCTTGCAAGCAAATTCTATGGGACAGACTCAGCTAGCAGATTGCAGAAAGATAGATCTCTGAGTGAATCTGTGCTTCTGCAAGCAACTCAATCTGCCTGCCTGCTTTGTCTGATTTTGGGTAAAAGTTGCTCTTTCTTTAATAAAAAAATTCAATACTTACATAAATATTTATAATATTTATATACAAGCCATGCCCAGCCAGTCACATGACCACCGAGCCACACCCACAAATTAAGCCATGCCTACAGAACTGGTTGTTAAGAAATTTGAATCCCACCCCTGCTTATATACCACTTCAGAGTTCTTTCCAGCCCTCTCTAAGTGGTTTATGGAGTCAACACATTGCCCCCCCTAACAATCTGGGTCCTCATTTGACAGACCTTGGAAGGATGGAAGGCTGAGTCAAACCTTGAGCTAATAAGAATTGAATTGCTGAATTGCTGATAGCCTGCAGTCAGCAGAATTAGCTGCAGTACCGCATTCCAATCGCTGCACCACCACAGCTCTTTTATTACAAATTATAAACGTATAATTATAAATAATGATAATAAACAGTATATTATCTATTCTGGGGTAGGTTCCTGGATTGATGGCAGACTCCATCTCCCCACCTGTCCATCATTTTGGTTATCATATTGATAAATTCTCGTTGTGTTCTTTTTTTCATTGCTTATTTTATAATTCTATAATTTTACTTCTGTTTAAACACCTTTCATTTTCTTCCTTTTTATTATGGTAAGCTGCCTAGAGTAGATGGCATGGGGAGACAGATGGCAAAAAATTTTTAACTGACAAACAAACAATATTAAGCTATGCAACACGTGCATACAGGGAAAAAGGGAGAAGAAGGGGACAAATTTACCTCCAGTGTCCTGATCCCTTTTTGTGGGAAATTTAAAGTGGCAACCCCAAGAAGAATGGTAATATCCCACCATGTGTTAAGAACGATGGAGAATTGAAATGGTACCCAGTACTAAAAAAAATACTTTTCAGACAGGAGCAAGCTAGGAAGGTTTCAGTTATAAGCCCGGCTGGGCATTAGTATGTATCAATGGCTGCTACGCATCGCCTTCCCTGTGAGCCTGAAAAAAGATGCTACAACTTTAAGCATCTGCTCAGGACAACTTTCAAACCCCTGAAAAAAGGCTGGGCTGCTTTAAAGGCAAGATGCTGCACTTGACCATAATACCTTTCCCTGAATCATTTTCGAAACAGGTGACAGCTTGATAAGTTAAGCCCTCCCAAATCAGATAGAAAGAAATGAAAGCAAACTTTCAAAACAGTGTGCGGCATTACTTGCAGCCAGAGTTAATCCAGTTTGATCTTCAGAATAACCGAAGAGTTAGAAGGGATTTTTTGGGGGGTGGGGAGGTCTTCTAGTCTAACTGCTGTCCAATTTCTTTTTAAAAACCTCCAGTGATGGAGCATCCACAACTTCTGGAGGCAAAGTTGTTCCACTGGTTAATTGTTCTCACTGTCAGGAAATTTCTCCTTAATTCTAGGTTGCTTCTCTCCTGGATTAGTTTCCATCCGTTGCTTCTTGTTCTGCCTTCAGGGGCTTCGGAGAAGAAGCTGACCCCTCTTCTTTGGGGCAGCCCCTCAAATATTGGAAGGCTGCTATCTTGTCACCTCTAGTCCTTCTCTTTGTTAGCCTAGACATATCCAGTTTTTCAAGTGTTCATTTTTTCTTTTAACCTTCAGACCCTTAATCATTTTTGTTACTCTTCTCTGTCCTCTTTCTAGAGCAGGCGGTGTCAAACTCACATTGTCACGGTGGCGTCATGTGACGAAGTGCAACTTTCCCCCTAAACTGGGTGGCATGGCCAATACGTGATGCATCTGGCCTGTGGTCCATGAGTTTGACAGCCCTGTTCTAGAATCCCAACATCGCTTTTGTGTTGTGATGACCAAAACTGGATAGGAACTACTAGTTTGAATTTACCATCTTACTAGAATCATCCAGCAACCTACTAGCGGGATCTATCTGCTTGGAATTCCCAACAGCTCACTCTATTAATTTGTCAAGGGAATAAGAAAGCAACACTTACCTTTATGCCTGTCAATTTTACTGCTGTTTGCTATAAATGACATCTCTTCCGGCCAACTCATGTCTTTATTGCGAACTGCAACAAGAAGAGATCAAAGCTTAGCTGGCACCAACTCCATTGCATTTAGAATGCAACTGACTCCAATAACATGAGATTGAAAGGCCAGCCTCTTTACAAAGACAGAAGGATCCTTATATTTACAAAAACCACAATGTGGTTTGAAGCCAGAGAGCCGCCCATTGGGGCTGCTGCCATCAAGGATCCCAACAAAATGATTAAAAGTTCTCAGCCCGGAAAGAAATCCTCAGATGTTCGCAGGTGAGAAATTTCTGAACAGAAACACAGTTTCCATGTATTGTGCATCGGATTTGGCCTCCAGCTCTCCGGAAAGGTCATCGTATTAAAAAATACAATATGAACTTCCAATGATAAATGAATGGGAAAAAATAACAATAGAGGGGGAAAGAAGAATTCTTAAGTTAATTAACCAAGGCTCATATTAAACTTTTTAAGAATGAGTGTGTCAACTCTGAAGTGAACCCGGCTGAAGCCATCTTTTGCTGCCTCTTAGTTGCCACCAACTCTGAAGCGGGGAAGGGAGGGGAAAGTATATAGACTGGCTAGCAGTCAAAACAAACAGTTTTCTTGTGGGAACCAAGGTCATCCCAGCTGCCAGTTAAAAGAGAGGAAAGACCAAGCAGTCCACCAACTACTTTAATTGGACAATGTGACCTCTGACATTTGGGAGGGAAACAATTGCTCTTTTAGTTAGGCTGAAACTGAGGGAAACTTTAGAGTTGGTTTTCACTAGCTTGTGCCAATATGATGTATCCAATAAACATGTTCTTTGAGGAATCTACTTGCCTCGGGGTACTGCTTTTGGCGGATGTGTTACTTGGAGTGATTAGGAACAATATAGGAACTTTTGGGAATTGTAGCAAAGGGAGTTTGACCTTTCTTTTCCTTCTGTTGCTCCAGGCAAAACCTCGCTATATTGCTCCCCTGGTCATGCAGTGACTGAGTGGTTAGAGCAGTATTTCTCAAACATAGCAACTTGAATAGAATAGAATAACAGAGTTGGAAGGGACCTTGGAGGTCTTCTAGTCCAACCTCCTGCCTAGGCAGGAAAACCTACACCACTTCAGACAAATGGTTATCCAATCTCTTCTTAAAAACTTCCAGTTTTGGAGCATTCACAAGTTCTAGAGGCAAGTTGTTCCACTGATTAATTATTCTGTCAGGAAATTTCTCCTTAGTTCTAAGTTGCTTCTCTCCTTGATTAATTTCCACCCACTGCTTCTTCTCCTGCTTTGGAGAATAGCTTGACTCCCTCTTCTTTGTGGCGGCCCCTGAGATATTGGAACACTGCTATCATGTTTCCCCAGTCCTTCTTTTAATTAAAACTTGAAGATGTGTGGACTTCAACTCCCAGAATTCCCCATTGCCAGCCAAGAATATTAGGTTAAAACCCCGATTATTTTATACCTTCTATAATTAAGTGCTGTTCATCTTGAATATTCAGGTATTCCAGTGTATGATCCTCATCGTCTAGAAGAGTAAGATAGTTCTGTAGAGAGAGAGAAAAAAAAACTGCAAGTGAGTTTTCCTATCCTTACAACAGCAAAATCTGATGATCAGGTAGAGCTGATCTTCCCTTGTTAATTCAGAAATTTTGCTAATCCTGAGCTACACTGACTTAACACGCAGCTAATGTGTGTATTTCCAAATAGCCCTGAGAGAGAGAGAAAGAGAGAGAGAGACAGAGAGACAGACAGAGACAGAGAGAGGCGGAGCCTGGGCCATCCGTCAGCCTTCAATGGAGACTCAACAGCCCCCAGGTGTGGAGATGGCTGGTGAGGAAGAGGAGGAACAGCTGGGTCCAGTGCCGGATGCATGGAGGTGCAGAAGGCAGAGAGAAGAGGAGAGCAGTGGAAATCTATGGGCTGATCTTTGGGATGGAAGAGCCACTGCTGCTAGTGAAGCTCCACCCCAGCTCTGGGAATAAAAGGCAGGAGGTGGAGACGAACGGGTGTGGCAGACACTATTCATCTTCCGGCTGGCCGGACTTGTTAGCCTGTGGCGAGAGAGAAACTACTGGCACTCCTAATTAAAGGAACCTTTTGAGTTCACTTCAGAGGGTTTGCTATGTTTGTGGAGCTGGGTCAGAACACAAACGGTTGTAAGCTGAGGACTATCTGTATGCTGGCTCTGCATATCCCAAGAGGGCTAGCTTAGCATGTCTGAACTAAGCTGCAATCAAAGGAGAAGTAACTAACCACTAATACCAAAGCCATCTGCTTTGGACCCCACCAATCAGATCAGGTGTTTCAACTTCCAACGACCACGCACGGGCTGGCAGCCCAACAGTTCCGTAGCCGTGATTCCGCCATTACCTCGCTGTTGTACAGCCACAGGCGCATGTCCTCCTCTTTCATCCTCAGCCGCTGCGACAGGTATTCGTGGATCTCCTTGATGGTCTGGGTGCGGCTAAAGCAGCCGGTGTAGGCCAATACCCTCTTCAAGGGGGCGCTGGGAGATGGGACGTTCCCTAAGTTCACAAGCAGACAGAAATGGAAGTTAAGAGCCAAAGGGACAAGATACAGTGGGGAGGGGGTGGGGGTTTGTCGCGATGCTGGCTGAGGAATTCTGGGAGTTGAAGTCCTCCAGCCTTAAAAGTCGCCAGGTTTGGAGACCCCCCTGTGCTCACAACAGCATGCAAATCAATGTGTTTGGGTCGATCTGGACTTGCTGGTGTTTTTAGGAGTTGGCTGGCTGGCCCCTCTTGCTTACTTACAAGAGGTCCAAAGCAAAAACAGGCAGGAAACACAAGAGACAGAATGGCTAAGTCAGGGGTCTGCAACCTGCGGCTCTGGAGCCACATGCTGCTCTTTTGGCCCTCTGCTGCGGCTCCCTGTCGGCTGATCCCAACCTCCCCTCCCTGTCACTTCTCGCCTGGCCTGAGAAGGTAAGGGTGATGGCAAGGGATGGAGACTCCCTCCATATTCCAGAGCATCAGGTGTCTGGGTGGGAGTGAGTGACATCGAGTTGGCCACCACCACCCAGTCACACCAGTTGTTAAAATTATTGGCTCCCTGTGTTTTCTTTTCTGTGGGAAACGGGTCCAAATGACTCTTTTGAGTGTTTAAGGTTGCAAACCCCTGGGCAAAAAGTGAACACGCAGTTTGGCTCTTGAGTAAATTTGCAGGCCTCTCCAACTCTCAACAGAGGCAAAATCGGGGAGGTGAAAATACTGGGCTGATACCTCTTTCTCCGGGAAGACCAAATAAATGGAGATGGTAAAATGGGATCAAACATTTCCAGGTATCAAGACAACAGGTGTACAAGGGGTTAGGTTGGTTCCTATCTTGTGGAGCTGTGCTTTCTGCAGGATGTTTTTCTATGGCCTATGTCCCTTCTCTGTAGAAGACAGGCACAGGCTGTTGGGGACGAATCTATGTTGTCTGCATTTCAAACTGAAGCGCAAATGGTTCCTGTAGTCTGCACTTTTTTTGTGGTAATTCTGTTCCTACTCCCACACCATTCGAAGGAGGTTCGTCCCAAAGCGCATAGCTCAAATCTATGGAGATTCTGTGTTGGAGCATCCACAATTTCTGGAGGGAAGTTGTTCCACGGATTAATTGTTCTTACTGACGGAAAATTTCTCCTCAGTTCTGGATTGCTTAGTCATGAAAGCCAGACTTTGGAATAGTCAATCCCCCTCTCTCAGCCCAACCCACCTCACAGGGTTGTTGTTGTGGGGAGAATGGGAGGAAGGTTTGTTGGATATGTTGTCCAGCTTGAATTGTTAAAAACAATAAAACGTCGAATGCAAATAAATAAATAATAAAGTTTACTGAACTATTCTGTCTGAGAGTTTTCTTTGGGTCAATGAATAAGTAGGTCCTGTTTGATGGGGTGGGGGAATATGCCTGCTCTTGTAATAACCGATATTTAAAACTTTAAAACATCCAGCTTGTTCCAAACAAGGCCAGAGCCCCAATTTATTTGCATGCAGGTTAACGAAAAACAGCAAAATTTTGAATTTTTCAATTTCTTTGTAAAGCAGGAAGCGTCTGGTCCCTTTCACACCCTGGTATTTCCCTCCCACCTTCACCATCCAGCAAAGCATCGTCTCTGTATATAACACAAAGCCATTTCCCTCCCCACCTCACAATCGAAAAGCGAGAGATTAAGAATAAGATTACAGCAAGAAAGCATGTTGGGATGGAGGGCAGGCTCACGATTCCTGATTGATTTCACCGTTAGTGCCGAGCGAACAAATGCCAAATCACATTCAGATACACAAGTCCCTCCTCCTCCTCCCAATCGGGGGACATTGATGTGTTGAAGGCAAAGCAGCTCCCACCGCAGGATATTCAATCAAGTTTTTGATGAGCAGCTGGCTGGATTTGGTTATATTCGGATTAATATGAGCCACTGATTTTCACCAATCGGGGGGAGGAGGGCTTTCCTGAGACCCCCCCTCTTTTTTACAGGGGTGGGGTGGGGGCAGAAGCAGTAAAAATAAAACCCAACCACACACACCCAGAGTTGAAGGTTTAGAATGAGCGTTCAAGCAAACTCTTATTAAAGGTCAACACAGCATCCTGCTTTTTCTTCCAGAAATCTGGCTTACTCAGCTAATACCATTTTGATTGCAGGAATTCACCTACTATCTAGGACTAAGGCCAGCTGGTAAGGTCAGAGATCTTGAAAACCACTTTTTGTGAGCTTCTCATCGAAGGGAAAGGGCACTCACTGAGCCTCAGTGGTGCAGTGGTTAGAGTGCAGTGTCGCAAGCTACTCCTACTGCAATGGGGCAGAACGAATCCCACCAGGCTCAAGGTTGACTCAGCCTTCCATCCTTCCGAGGTGGGTAAAACGAGGACTCAAAATTGTTGGGGGGAAATAGGCTGGCTCTGTAAACCACTTTGAGAGGGCTGTAAAGCACTATAAAGCGGTATATAAGCCTAAGTGCTATTGTTATTTTCTCCCACCCCAAGGAAGACTGTTGCCAGGAGAGGAACACTGTGGTAAGGAGACAGCTTTGGCAGCCAAGTTTCTACGAGGCCAGGAAGGAGAACCATGATTCCTTCCCCACCGCCCCTTTTCTTTTCCTCACAGGAAACGATTCTTCTTTGATTAGGTAAAGGTAAAGGTTCCCCTCACCCATGCGTGCTAGTCGTTTCCGGCTCTAGGGGGCAGTGCTCACCTACGTTACAAAGCCGAAGAGCCAGCACTGTCCGAAGACGTCTCCGTGGTTATGTGGCTGGCATGACTAAACGCCAAACGCGCATGGAATGCCACCAAAGGTGGTCCCTATTTTTCTACTTGCATTTTTACGTTCTTTCGAACTGCTAGGTTGGCAGAAGC
Organism: Pseudonaja textilis; assembly: GCF_049901715.1. NCBI lineage: Eukaryota > Metazoa > Chordata > Lepidosauria > Squamata > Elapidae > Pseudonaja > Pseudonaja textilis. The sequence continues at coordinate 7,427,865 of NC_141990.1, read as the reverse complement.
TGGGACAAGGAAAAGGAACTCGCTCCATTATGCGGCCCTAGGGATTCGAACCGCCGACCTTTCTGATCGACAAGTTCAGCATCTTAGCCACTGAGCCACCACATCCCCTTCTTTGATTGGCCCTCCACAAATACCTTTTATTTTTTTTAAAAAAACTCTTGTAATTTTAAATTATTTTCATATTTATACATTTTTTAAATTGCATTGCCAGCCGCCCAGAGTTGCTTGGAATAGTAAGCCATTTCTACGTCCTATGAAAGTTGGGATGCATTTGTAGAAAGAAAGCTGATGAAGAAAGGTGAAGGGCCAATGGACCAGGAGATTCCTAGAAAGGCTTCTACAGGTACACCTTTGTTATCCCAGGCACCATGCTATATATCCCAGAACATCAGTATCAAATTATGTTCACTTTTCTGTTAGAACAGAAGTCTCCAAACTTGTTAACTTTAAGACTTGTGGACTTCAACTCCCAGAATTCTCCAGCTATGCTGGCTGGAGAATTCTGGGAGTTGAAGTCCACAAGTCTTAAAGTTGACAAGTTTGGGGACCCTTCCATTAGAACATAGAACCATAGAGCTGGAAGGACCTTGGAGGTCTTCTAGTCCAACCCCTTGTTCAAGGCAAGAAACCTTATAATATCCTGGTCGAATGGTTGTCCGGTCTATTTGTGAAAACCTCCAGTGATGGAGCAGTCACAACTACATTCATAAAATAATTGGTTGGAGACTCAGCAATGTGCAGCTTCATCAGCAAACTGAAAAACTTTTGCTTTTTTTTTTTTTTACGGTGGGAGAGGACAGAATCATAGAATCACAGGGCCGGAAGGGACCTTGGAGGTCTTCTAGTCCAGCCCCTGCTCAAGCAGGAGACCCTATACCATAATAGACAAGTGGTTGTCCAGTCTCTTCTTGAAAGCCTCCAGTGATGGAGAGCCCACAATGACTAGAGGTAAATAGTTCCACCGATTAATTTGTTCTCACTTGCCAGGAAAGTTCTTCTTAGTTCTAAGCTGGATCTCTCTTTGACAAGCTTCCACCCTTCACTTCTTGGCTTGCCTTCTTCTACCTTAGAGCAACGGCCTCAACCTTCTGAGCACCAGGGGTCAGTTTCAGGCAGAAAGGTTTTTCCACGGAGAGGAGGGGGCATGGTTTCGTGCGCTGCCTGCATGCCGTGGATAGGGGCTTCGTTTGTTTGCACGGCCCAGTTGCTGGCGTGGTGCAGCCCAGTGCCGGTCCGCAGATTGGGGGGTCGGGGACCCCTGCTTTAGAGAACAAGTCAATTCCCTTGTCTTTGCGACATGTGATGGAAGACAGTGATCACGTCCCCCTTAATCCTTCGATAGGGTGGACCAGGGGGTGTCCAACTCAATTTCATTGAGGGCCGCATCAGGATTGTGTTTGACCTCAAGGGGCTAGTCAGCTTGACATCGCTCATGTCGGGGGCGCAGATGGTGGCCCAAGCGCTCTGCCAGCAAAAACAGGCTCCTGAGCTCCGTTTTTGGCTGTGACAGCTTCCTGCAACCCTCTGCCAGCGAAAATGAAGCTCAGATGGTCCTCCCAAGCTCCGTTTTCAGCTGCGATGGCCTCCTGCAACACTCTGTCAGCAAAAATGGAGCTCGGGAGGACCCAAGCTCCATTTTCGCGGGCAGAGGCACCATGGACCGGTCATTTCTTGTTTCCAGTGCGACCCCGTGGACCAGATCTAAGCTCCGTAGAGGCTGCTTCTGGCCCATGGGCCTTGAGTGTGGCACCCCTGGGGTAGACATACCTCACTCCCTCAACTTGTTGATCGCCCAGATTTAGCCTCCGGACCCCTTCACCCTCTTTCGTTTGCTCTTCTCTCTGCACTCTTTCCGGAACCTCAACCTCTATTTTGTATCGTGTTGAACCAGAACTGGGCGCCCTGTTCCAAGCGCGGCCTCACCAAGGGGTTCGAAATGAGGAAAAGAAAAACGGCCGAATGCTTCCGTGACCTTTGATAAAGAGTTTTGGATCCCTTTGAAAGGGGAGAAGAGAGGGGACAACCATCACCAACCGTGTTTTTAAGGGGTTCATTAGTGTCATTTACAAGCACTGTGGCAGCACAGGCGGCGAAGTCTGGGCGGTGGAGCCGGCCTCCCCTCGAGAACTACTGCGCAGCTGGGTTCTTGCTGTAGTCTTACGTTACCTCTCGGCCAATGTTGAGGAAACAGCCTCAGGCTCATCATACCCATGTTCACCCAGACATTGGACTGCTGGGTCCGGGTAGCTGGCTGCTGTCTCAGGAAGAGCAGGTAACGGGGAAATAGCTCCAGTTCGGGCAGGCCCATCGCGCTGTTTCTGATCACCTGCAAGAGGGAATGGAAGCAGAGTCAGGGACCCAACTAACACCTCCCTCCCGAACGAAAGAACTCAGAGGCACAAGGTCTCTTCAAAGAACATTTTATCAGGGCGTGTCATATTGGCACAATGCTGGTGAAAACCGGATCTAAAGCCCCCGCCACTTTTCCCCCTTAATTAAAAAGTAAAAGTTTGTTGCTTCCCCAGAGGCGTCAGTCACATCGTCCAATCAGCACATGGGACAGAGTTGGCTTGATGTCAGGGTTCCGGCGATTGCCCTAATTAAATCATGAGCCTCGAGCCAAGCTTCAAAAGAATCCAAAAGTAGGAGCAACACGTCGGCATTATCCCAGTTTAAAGCCAACTCTGATATATGTGATTTACGGTCATCGGTGACCTTGTTTTCCCCCCTCCCCCTGGGTGTATCATCAATCAGATTCTCCAACAAAGCACATTTACGGGCTGGGCGTCATCAATCACATTCTCCAATGAAGGATTTTCATGGGCAGAAGATCTAATAGCCTAGCTACAAATCTTTGTGAGATATATGTGGAATGTACTTCTGGGTCCACCTGTCCCCTGTCCCCCCACATACACTTATGGCAACTTGAAAACAAGCATAGGAATGTTTTACTAGTTGATACACAGTCCAGACATTGGATGACCTCAGTCTCCACCTCCCAACCTCCTGCACACATGACCTTGGTTCCCAGGGGAAAGAATGTTGTTTTGTTTATAGCGCCTCAGCCTTTCTCTACAACTCCACCCCTCCCTATCCCTCATCCTCAGTCTCTGTCAGCACTAAAGCTTTGAAGAAAGGAAAAACCCCAGTGTAACAGGAAGTTGGCCACCGTCCAGCCAGCTTCTGGGTTGACAAGCAGATTTTAACAGATTAACAGAGTTGGAAGGGACACTAAACAAACTGTTGTAAGTCAAGGACTACCTGTAACGTGGTTAATAAATGAATCTGGTTTCCCCACTGATTTTATAGTGTTGCAAAAGGTGATTACGTGACCCTAGGACACTGCAACCATCATAAATACATTGGCCAGTCGCCGAACCTCTGAATTTTGATCACGTGACCAAGAAGATGCTGCAATGGACATGTGAAAAATGGTCTTAAGTCAGCTTTCAGTGCCATTGTAATTTCAAATGGTCACTAAATGAATGGTTGTAAGTCAAGGACTATATTCCTATAATAATGAGTGCTTCTTATAGAGATGTCCCCTCCCTTCCTTATATTCCAAAGGTCTGCCCAAAGAAGGGGGAAAATGATCCTGCTTTTTGGACCATGAAAATTGCTAGCTTCCATGGAGAATATGTGGAGAAACGTAATAATAAATCGGAGTTTCTGGATGCTTCCTCTAGGAAGGGAGAACAGGCAGTGTGCCATCCTTGAAGGATGGATATGTAAAAATTTTTATCTGAAGCTACGAAGGAGGAAAACTTTGTCACGTACACAATGATGACTGAAGTTTTAAAAACAGAACGATTTCCCCAGATTCTGAATAATTCTGCTCGCGGGA